>NC_084490.1:18341846-18484346 GCF_030035675.1 Rhineura floridana
ATCACATTCCACTCTGGCAGTAATTTCATGAAAATATCTTGGGTTTTTAGTCCTTGGTCCTGTAAGGAAAGGACAGGGTTTCAGTTGCTGGAGGGCAGACAACCATGTAGCCTCAGCAGGCTTAATCAGTTGCACACTGAGCCAAAGATATAAAAAATACTGAGTTCTGCTAAAGGAAATCAGGTGGTTCTTGTTTAATGGAGATGGTTGGCAAAAAGGAAAGTGGAGCAGTCCTTGGGTGGGGGCTTTTTAAAAAAATTCTACCAGTCTGATTTATACCACACATACCCTTTTGGCCAACTGCTGATCAGCTTTGTTCTGTAAGTTCATCAAGAGCAGATGCCTTCTTTCCCCTAGATTGTGCCTGGCACTTGGTTTCCTTTGCATCATAAGCTCTGCTCTTTGCAGATACTACAGGCTGGGGCGTGAGCCCTCGAGGTGCTGGCTACTTATTTGGCAGCGATGTAGTGGCACAATTCAACGCAGCGAATGACATCGACATGATCTGCCGGGCGCATCAGCTGGTCATGGAGGGGTACAAGTGGCACTTCAATGAGACAGTTCTTACGGTGTGGTCGGCTCCCAACTACTGCTACCGGTGAGGAGACAGAAGATTTATGTGTGGAATAGTGGGTCGACACTGGTAGCTTAGGACTATACAGTAGGGCTCCACTAATACGGCAGGTTCCTTTCCAGGCCCCTGCCGAAAAGCGAAAACCGCTGGAAAGTGGGGCCCTACTCAGCTGTAGTGCATGAGCTCCCCTCCCTACAGCTAATTGTGTGCTACAGCTGACGGATCCGCTGGAGCGCGGGGAGCTCGCGTGCTCCAGCTGATCCCTGTCAGCTGTACCGCGCGATCAGCTGGAGTGTGGGGAGCTCACACGCTACAGCTGATAGCTGTCAGCTGGAGCCAGGTGGCTGGAGCTCCCTGCGCTACAGCTGATCGCCCTGCTGGCGCCGCCGTATTAGCAGAACGCCAAAAAGTGGGGCGCCGACAAGCGGGCCATATTCCGTTTGAGCTGTGTTATGTACAGAAGGGATCAGAGAGGGTCTGGCAGCTTTCAGGGTGATAAGTTCACTTGGAAGTGTGGCGATAATGAAATTGGAGACTCCCCATTTGACCCCTTTCCTCTCCTCTGCATGCAGCTGTGGGAATGTGGCAGCCATCCTGGAACTAGATGAACACCTTCAGAAGGAATTTATTATCTTTGAAGCAGCCCCCCAAGAAACTCGAGGCATCCCATCTAAGAAACCTGTTGCGGACTACTTCCTGTGAATGCTTCTTCCATCCCCCCTTCCCTCGTGCGGCTTCTGTCTTCTGTATTGGCTGGGGTGGGCAGGCTCCTTGAAGTTTGGCAGGGTTCAGGTCTCTCCTCTCTTCCCTCCCTCATCCTTTCCCCTTGCCCAATAAATCCTCAATTCTGGACCCCTTAGACTGAACTGGCCATCTTTTTCCACACTACTGAATAGCAGCCAATCTCTTGATGGTCTCTTCAGGGCTGCCGTCATTTTTATTCTCCACCTAAAACACTTTTTGGGGCTTCTGGTAATTGAAAAATCTAAAACTCTCAGATCACTCCATGCAAAAAAATCAGTCTAAAAATGGAGACAAGCTTCAGGGTTCTATGATTCTGATAGCCTCCCTGCCCAGTTCTCTGGCTTATCTGCAGTGCTTCTCTATTCTCTAGAAGGACTGGAAATTATTTGTAGAGAATGTTTCAGATGGAAAGAGAACTGGACTTGGAAATTAAAGAGAAACCAGTGACCAAAGGATATCTGCAACTGTTAGGAGGATGAAGTCTCTGGACTAGTTCTCTGCTTCTGCGCCACTTCAGTGCTTCCTGGTTTAATAATTTAGTCAGCTGATTCTGGAAAACCCTGGTTTTGGTGCCATTCCGTAACATTTAAGCAGAGAATAGGAAGTGGTTCAAACCTTGCTGTGTCTGGTTGCTGGCAGACCTGGAACACTGGTTTCTTGGCACTTTATTCTGCTTGGACTACATTGTAATAGATTGATCTAGATGGAGAAATGGTTCCTTTGTGTGCCACCATCTCTTATTCCTGCTTTCCTCAAATGTTTTTGGCCACTGGAAGCTGTACCATCCCATGGTTATTCCACCAAAAAGTCCCAACTTTGCAGAAAATAATAGTCCTTCTGGTCACTGGAGGATCCAAATGCTTTATGGAATCCATTTCAATTTTTGTGGATTAATGAAATGTATTATTGGCACATCTATATCCTGGTTCTCCTCCTCCCTGCCCTCCTTCTCCCTGAGTGGGGAGACTGGGACCATATCACGCTAGTTAATTTGACCAATGGGGCGTGTCCTCTGTCTCTTCCTTCCCACCCCCCAATATCCTACCCCCTGTGGGGTTAGTGTATCCAAATCCTATCCACCCCAGGGTCAAAATACCCTGCCCCCTTCCCTTCATTCCTGTGAAGGGATACTCGCTCTCAGTTCCGATACCTTTTTAGAGTTAGAAGGGGAGGGGGAATTTCCTGCCACTTTTCCTATGTCTAGGAGGGCTTTCCCCTCCCATGATGTCTCTTGCCCTAATTTTATTTTGTTTTCATTTTGGGTTTTTTCCTATTTACAACTTTTAGATAAAAAAATTCTAATAAAACTAAGAAAAAAATTGATATTTTGTACATTGCATATTTCTGTGGTCACATGATTTGTGAGCAGGGTGCATGTTGAACGCTGTAACATCCTGGCAAAAACGCCCCGTCTAATCTATATTAGTTCTCCTCCCAACCTTTCTCACCTCCCTTAACCACCTTGGATCCTGCAGAGAGAGGAGGATGAGATGAGTTCCATACATTCAGTGTTGGGGAAGATTTCCACCTCCTTTACAGACATGAAGCAAATAGAATGAAAGGCATGGGAATCTTCATGACCTTAAATCATGCCAGAGAGAATCTGTATCTGCTGTGGAACTTGTTAGCTAATGTATTATTGGATAATACCATGTTTTAATTTTTTTATAAACAAGATTCTTGATGCTGGTGTTGGTGCTGGTGCTACACACACCGCCATCAGTACTTCCTGCCCCAAAACGATGTGTTTAGCAACTCTTGTTAACTGAGAACTTTTACTCCCAGTAATTTAAGCTGTCTTGGTGAGATGCCTTATACTGAGTCAGACTATTAGGCCATCTAGCTCAGTATTGATTACACTTGATTGGCAGCTGATCTCCAGGATTTAAAATAGGATTCTCTCCTCTGCCACTGAGCTATGGCCTTTCCCATGTCTTAAAGGAACTGCTAAAGCCTTCTGACGTGTGACTAGAACAAGCCAGGCTTTTAGTAGAAATTTTCTTTCTCCTACAAGAGGGAAAAACTGAAACAAATGTATTTTATTTTATTTATTTTATTTTTTGTATTTGTATACCGCCCCATAGCCGAAGCTCTCTGGGCGGTTTACAGCAACTAAAAACATCAAAAACAAACATACAAATTTAAAACATATATTTTAAAAACAATTTAAAACAATTTAAAAACACATGCTAAAATGCCTGGGAGAAGAGGAAAGTCTTTTGGCCAAAACAGCCGTCAGTGTCACCATCAGACAAATCCTGTGGAATGTTCTTCTGACAAAGATTCAGCAGGCGTCTTCTATGATAAGCTTTCAATGTTTGCTGCAAACATTTCTATGAAGCCAGGCTTACGCAGACAATGGGAAAAAATAGTTTCTGTAATAGCTGCAATTTGTGATTGTAATTTTTATGTGTCTTTTATTGTGCACATGATTAGTAAACCACTTCGAAAATTTTTCAAAATGAAATTGCAGTATATATATATTTTTAATAAACAAATAAAGGAATAAAGTAAAATAAATGGGCCACAAGTTCCCCAAACCTGTAGTAGAGAGTAAGCCCCATGGAACACAGTGGGGTTTACTCTTGAGTGAACAAACATACATAGGATTGTGCTGTAAGCCATACTGATGATCCTATAACCACTTACCTAGGTTTAAACCCCATTGAACTCCAGGGGACTTCTGAATACACGAGTACAGGATTGCACTGCTAATATTTAGGATGTGTGTAGGCTGGAACTTCAGAATTCTAGCTTGCTTACTTATGTCACAGAAGAAAACAGATGTACAGTATGTTATGACCTTTTAAAAAAATTAATTATAAGATAAGCGGGAAACAAACAAGTTTACCCTTCCCTGCATGGGCAATAATAAACAGGAAAACGTCATGAAATCTAGTGAGCAAAAGAGAATACCTGGAAGACAGGAATTCCAGGTTTTGTGGGAGGAGCAGGAGTTTAGAGCATAGGTGGCTGAGAGCCAGGATAGCCAGAGGAAGGCCCATAGACACGAGGTGGTGGTGGGTAGGGTGTGAAACTGAATTTGAAAGGGGGAAAGGAGGTGGCAGCATCAGGTGGTTCTGTTCCCCCAAGGAAAGGAATAATATCCAGGCCATTCCAACTTGTTGGGAGCATTGCTCTGAAATCTGATTGCTCAGGAGGTGACTTGGTAGTGGGGGAAGATGGAGGAGCTGAGACTTCTTGGCTTGGGCTGTGGAAAAAGATGTGGGTAAGTCAAATACTGGAAGCGTGAATGGCCCCCTTTGGATGACTTGATATTCCCACCAAACAACCTTCAAGCATTGCACAGCTACACCTTTCCACAGACACCTATCAGTTTTTCTTGATCTAGTTTCCCCATATCTACTATTGCCCTGAATGTCCCTTCTGCATCCTTGCATCTCCTACCCCACCTTGCATGTTTTTCTTATTAAATGCCAAATTGTATAGCACCCTGGTCAGACTGATCTGTACATAAATGATTCTGACTCTACAGCCTTACGGAAGTAGCATTGGTGAGGACCAAATACTCAGTTTGAGGTTTCTGTAGTGGTTTGGCTTCAGAAATAAGATGTAACATGAATGCAGGCCAAAGTATCATAGACTCTGGTGAGAGAGGCAATATTTAAGAGATGGAGGATGCTTAGTTCTCAGACCTAGTGAATAATAGGAACACCTGGCATCAAAGACACAGCTGGCATGCAACTGGTGACCATTTGTGGCTTCTCCCTGTCATGGACCAAGCATTAGTATAAGAACTGAAGTGACAGTTGTTTACTTGCTAAAGATCACAGATTATCTCTTTGTCCAGGTCCCACCAACCTAAAGGTGGAGACAGGTGTAAGCAGTTATGAGTCTGTCACAGTGGGGTTTCAACTATGGTACAACCTTAGTTTTGCAACTTGCTTTACAAATGTACCTTCTGAGTAAGTTACATGCTGGATTAGCTGCCACTCTTGACCCCTTGCCTTGCATGACAGGCAGCCTATCTATTTAAATTGTTTTCAAATGGCAAAAGTACTCTCTATACATTCAAGTATATGAATGTATAGAAAGTACTTTGGCCACTCTGCCAAATCAGATTTGTGTTTCAGAATATCACATGTGCTTAGCCAATAGCTAAAAGAGAGACCAGTGCCAATTTTCAGGCAAAGAACCAAGTGAACTTCCAAAAGTGTTAAAGGCAACGTATTTGCAGAAACTTCTGGGCACTCCTAATGCACTCTTGCTGTTGCTGAAATCCAGCTCCCATCAGCTTCAGCCAGCATGGTCAATGGTCAGTAATAATGGGAGTTGTCTGGAGGGCACCACGTTGGCTAACCTTGCAGTAGAGTTGCCAGAAGTGTAATTCAGACAATGGGCACTTTTACATAATGTGTCTTTAAATGCCATGGTGTAGCAGTAGATAATTCCACTGTGTTCAATTATGTAGAGCAACAGCATGCTATAAAAAGAAAAAAGGGCTCATTGCCCAGTTTTTTAGTCGCCTCTGGCAAACATTGTTTAATGTATTTGGTGTGACAAGAAATCAGAGAACATCTGCAAATTAAAACATTTTTTCTATAGCAACTGGCTTCCCGTAGCCAGCTGACCTGATGATGCTGGAAAACTTGCTAAACTGTTTTTCAGAGCTCACCACACGGGGGAGAAAAAGTCAATTGGTATTTTAAATGCTGTGATAGTGCTTTTAAGTCAGCCCTGCCCCTGTAAAGATGTTAAACCCGTCTGTACCCTAAGGACTGGTTTATTCAGCCACCAACAGAAACGGAACACCTTAGGTGATGTAGATCACCCAGGCATGCTCCAAACATGGCATTTTACGGAAGCAGAAAGTTGGCAAGAGCGGCAGAAGTTGGGTAACTGGCTGACAGGGAATGTGGCATGACTGGCTAGATCCTCTGTGCTCACCTGCCGTAGGGTGATGGTGCCCCCCGCAAACCATGGAAGGCAGCTGGATGCTGCACATAAGCCTCAGCCCCACTGGGATTGATCCCTGCAGGGGGGTAGAAGGAGCAGGAAGGATGTGGTTGCTGTTGCTCGAGAGGAGTTTCCTCTGTCAGGGTGGAGTCGCAGGGACCCTTCTTGCTCTCTAGGTGGAGGCAGAGTCCAGGTCGGGAAGGAAAAGCAGACAGTCGGTTATAATGGGAAAGAAAAATAATAAAGCAACACCTGCATAACATATATATGCATATGGATCTGCTAAGCAGGCATTCTTATGGAAAATGGCATATGGGGGAATGACCCTCTGGTAATGTATGCAACTAAAACAAATCCAAAATAACTTTCTGTGGAATGTTACCTGAAATAAAGGGAGAATCCATTGTCTTCTCTGGGGTTGTGATCTTTTCAGGAAGGAGCCCTGTAGCAAATTTGTGCTGTGAGCGGGGGTGATGTCTGGGGTCTTGGAGTGGGGGTCTTTTGGGAGCAGGGTCCCAGCCAGGTCCCTATGTCTCTAGTGTTTTATGAACCAATCAGCATGAAAGGGGTGTGTTAGCTACTGAGAAGAACCTTCTAACATGTTTCCTTGTCCTTTCCTGCTGATTGGAGCCAATCAGAGTGAAAGGAGGTGAGTCAGCCAGTGAGAAGACTCTTCTCAGTAGGTAACACTCCCCTTTCATACAGATTGGGTCCTAGGGTCATCAGCTATTATGAGAGAAAGTGCATGCAGGAAGGACTGAGAAGTGTGGAGATGATGACAGAAAGCAAGCAGGCAAGTAACGGGTGTAGATCTGAGTGGGAGTGGCATGACTATCATGAAGGGACCCTGTGATTCTGAATTTGCTGCTACACTACTGGCTGTGAGGATGCAGTGGGGTGTGACTGTGGAAAAAGGCAGTTCAGAGGAGGTAATAACATTTGAAAGTGATGATACATAAGGGATATTTTAATGGGTTATTATAGGACTTGTGGTAGAGTGATGTGATTACGTGCCTGGGATAGCAGAAATAAAGTAAGGAAGCAAGAGGGGAATAGTGAGCAAATCCACAGAGTGTCCACATAGGTAACCCTCAGTTTCTTCAGTTATGCCTGGAGAGGAATGATATGTTTTCCTTTTTGGGAGATGGAGGGACACAGAGACTGGAGGATGGAGTTTATAAAGCTAAGTCAGAGCATAAGGTATGCATGCTTCTCTTACCATTTTCCCCCATGTTGGCTTCACATTCATTTGCCTTCATTTTCCTCTTGATTCGGGCCTCGCGCTCCCTATATTTTGTAACAGGGACCATCATAAGATGTGGAAAAACGATGGCGAAAGCTGCTTTCCCCTTTCACGTGATTTCAGTGAGCTATTTGTCTAGTGCAGCCAACCCCATCTGCTTAAGGTACATCACCCCCTTGTCAGTGGCAAACATTTTGGGAAGGGGATCTTTGATGCCAGCTAATGTGGAGGCTGAAGCAGTTCCTCTGTGGTATCGACATCATTTCTCCTTGGGTCGGCTCACCTTTTGCTGTTCATGCCGTTCTCCCGGAAGCCCTTTGCAAAAGGGTTGCTCTCTATCTTCATTTGAGTGATCTGAGTGGAGAAGCAGGTGAATGGTAAGGGTCAAAGGGTATGATGAGAGATATGTATCCACAGGTATTTCTATGTTTTCTGAGAACTGGTTATATTTTGCATTATCTTACTTTCCACTTTAGTACTAAATTGTCAAAAAAAAAATACAGGCAAACATATTTAATTTGCTGACAACTTATTCAAGTTTCAGAACCAAAAGCAACATTTTTATTTTTGTGTTTTATGGAGGCCAATTATGTAACAGAGGAGGAGAGAGTAACAGAGTAAGGAAGTGATTTTGGGAGGAGTTATCTGAGGACTGGAACGTGGGAGAGATGAGGAAAAAAGATACTGGCCTACATAGGCCTACAGTATTGATATTGGTCTACATGGGATTTCCCACAATCATCAGATTGTTAAACGAGTGTGGTGAGTAATAGATTCAGAACCCAGCCAATACTTCTGGGCATTTCCTAGGTGGGGTAATGTGGGTAGATGTGAGTGTAACATCTTCCTCCAGATTTCTGGCAGAGGTCTTGAGCGTCTGCCTTGCCCATATAATTCTAGCAATACTTGCATACCCTGGCATAACAAAAAGATTGCTTTAAGTACTGTATTGTGTTGAAAAGGCAGCACTGTGGATAGCTTGAAATAAACTCACACTAAGGTCCCATCTGCGCTATACATTTAAAGCGGTATTGAACCACTTCTCAGAATGGTTTAACAGTCAATCCCTCTTCCCAGGGAACTCTAGCAATTATAGCTGTGTGAGGGGAATTCGGGTCTCCTAACACCTCTCCGCACTCTTCACAAACCACAGTTCCCAGGATTCTTTGGGGGAAACCATGACTCTTTAAAGTGGTATAATACTGATTTAAATTAAATGTATAATGGAGATGGGGTCTAGTTCTCTGCTTTATAGCCAGTATTATCAACCTTAATTTTATCCTCTTCACTTGCCGTGTCACCCAGCAATGCCAACTGATTTAGCCACAAAGCAGTGGAACTGGCACGAATGAAACATAAATTCAGCTCTCCATTGACTACAGGGATGGCTCTTTATTCTGAACTCCTTATTTTCCACTCTCAGATATGAGATTTAGATATTTTATTTATTTATTTATTATTTGATTTATATGCTGCAGGATCCCAGCAGGAGCCCAGGGCGGCATATGATATGAGCCAATTGTTATATTACTGATTTTCTGCACTTTTTGTGTATAAATAAACTGTCTGAAATGGGTATGCATGTAAGAACTCAGCAGCTGCTTCTAGAAAAAATACTGTACACCATGCAATATTTTTTAACTGCAGAATAGCCGCTGTATCAGACTAGACCACTAGGAGTTTCTTGGCTCTTGGAGATTTGTCCTTCTGTTACACTCTGGTAAAGCTTGTTGCCGATTGTGCCTGCCAGAACATCTAAACCGAACTGGATTATACGTATCTGAAGCAGAACGTATGTACCCTTTATTACAAAATACTATTAGGAGGGGATGAATTGAAATGGTAGATTGTATGAGGAAACATTGTGGGATTCTGTAAAGGGTGATAGAACAATATGGAAGTACTATTTAAGAGCAGAGGAGGAATAATAGTTCAAGAGAGGTTGTCGACCGAGTGCGATTGTGGAGGAATTGTATGCTGAATAATATTTTTAATGGATATTAAGGTCACTGGGATGTGTTGAAAGGTGGCTCAATAGCAGAGAAGCAGAGGGCTACTTTTTAGGACAGAAATATATGAAGGAATATAGTAAAACAGGGAACAGGAAATCTGTGACAGGAATATAAGGTAAAGGCTATGACTGAGTGGAGGTAAGGAAATTTGGGTGAGGGCTATGAATATGCTGATGATTCAATATTTGTGGCAGTTCTAGATTTTCTCTAGGACATGGATGGAAAGAGCCAGTCCTTTCTGAGGATAGGAGATAAGGATGGGCAGTGGGGGTGGTTGGTGGCTTCCATGGGCAGAGGTACCTCAAAAGGCCCAATGACCATGATACCCCTGGTCAGTCTCTCCCTTTGCACAAATCGCCATAACCACTGGATTGTTCAGTTTCCCGTTGTTTATTAGGGACAGGGGGTGACATCAGATGCTATTCCCCCACTGAATGCATTCCACAATTCCTTGTTGGGACACAGGTTGTGCCATAGTCGGGTGCCCTGTAGCTTGCCAGCCCCTGCTGAGTTCCTTCCCAGCACCTTCTCCCTGCTGGGCTTTGGCTCAACTAGAACTCCAGCCAGGCCCTCTCTGTCCCACCTCCCCCCTTTCCCCTCAGTTATAAGGAACTTTAAAGCTGATTCTCTCCCCAGCTGTTCCTTATCAGTCTTATCAGGCCCCAGGGCAGGAAGGAGAAATGGCATGCGTAGCCTGCAGCCATTCTCCACCAGCAAGCCCTGCTGACTGAGGCCTTGGAAGGGAAGCACAGGGGGCAGTGGGATAGTCCCTGGCCGTCCTTCACAGGTTGGGTTGCCATATTCCAACCCACAAATCCAGGCAGGGTATTTTGCATATTATGCAAATTATTTGATAATTATGCACATTAAGGATATTAATGGTTGCATTGTCCTGATGTTTAGTTTTTGTGCCTAATAATTACCACCAAAAACTGGGGGAGGATGTGAAGAATCTTTTTTTTTAAACTTACATTTTCAGCCTTAAATGCCTAGACTCTAGTTTTCAACACTATGGAATATTTATTTATTCAGCGGATTTATATCCTGCCCTTTCCCTGTTAAAAACAGAGCTCAGGGCAGGTTACAAACATAATAAAACTAATAAAAATACACAATCAATAAAAAAACATAATAAAACACAAAACGGAAACAAACATAAAACAAGTCAATGCAGCAGTGTAAAAACTCAGCATAAAACAAAAAGCCAGCAAAGCATCAGTTAAAAGCAATATTGTGACTGAGAGGTTGTCTATACCAGCAATTAGGAAATGTGAAACGAACGCACCACTACAACTTGTTAACACAGATAAAAATAAATATTTCAATATCATCAGTTCAGTCAATCATATTGTGTAACAAGAATAGTGTCTGAGAAGTGTCTGACACTTCTTAGTACACTGATTCTCACATACCAGATCAGGGAGACGGGAAACACAGCTTTCTATGATAAAGTCTGGAACTTGATGGAGACTTGAGTGTTGGCATCTCTTTTTTAAAAAACAAAATTGCAGTGAATTCTAGAGACCTCCCAAGCTGTACTAGCATCAGACAAGCCAGCTCTTCCATTCCTATTGGTCTTAAGCAGAATCACTTACCACCACCACCCACTGGAGTGTGTGTGTGTGTGTGTGTGTGGAGAGAGAGCCTGTGTGTATGATATATGTACATGTGTGTATCAGAGCTTGGAAGAAATTACTTACAAAAAACGAATTACTTGTAATTTATTACTTTTTTGAGGAACGAGTGGGTAATTCCTTTACATTTTGACTGTGATAGAACGAGGAGTAATTTTATTACTTTTGAGGAGCAATTGTAATGTTTCCAGCATTACTTTTGGGCATTACTTGGGGGGGGGAGCCTTCTACTTCTGATTTGTGGATGAAAATCATCAGCCTCAAACTGAGCTTCTGCGCAGTATCACTCTTCCCTTGCACTCTGTGAGTGGATAGGAGGTGATGAGGGAGGAGGTGGAGACGGGTAGAGTGGAGAAAACAATTGTTTTTAAAAAATGGACAGCAGTGGAGGAAGAAAGGATCTGGAAGGCAACAACATGGATAAAGGAGGCAGCAGCAGCAGAATGGAGATAAAGAACTGTGGAGGTGAAAGATGATTGTGTGTGAATATTGTGTTTGCACTTGGCACGCAAACCTGCATTTGCAGTGTTTTTAACTTTTTTGCATCTCGGGGGAAAAATTTTGCTTGGGTGGGTGTCCCTTGGTGGCAGGGCAAGGTCTGGGAAGTGGTTGAGTGAGAGAGATTACGCTTGCTGGTTGAGAGTGCGTGTGTGTAAGGATTGCACTTGGTTTGACGTGCAAAGATCTGAGTAGTGGCCTCTGCCTCCTTCGCCGTCTCCCTTACCAGCAGAGAGACCACCACTGCTATCCTATGGGTAAAAATAATTATTCTACTACCTCTGTGTGTGTGTGTGTTTATTTTTAATGTTTTAGGCGACTTAGTGTGCAGCAGCCAAGGCCAGCACTTTGTAGGCACTCCAGGTTTTTTTAAAGTAACTTAAGTGTAATTGTAGTGATTACTTTTGAGTAATGGTAAGGTAATCCATTCCTTTCAGAATGATTGTAATGGAAATGTTAATTTATTCCTTTTTGGGGCCATGTAACAGTAATTGTCATTCATTCCTTTTAAAAAGTAATCTTCCAAGCTCTGGTGTGTATATATATATATATATGTATACACACAAACAAACACACACCCATCCATCCCTGGGGAGGAAATTAAGTAGGGTGATCTTTGGTGGGGAGATGCCTGCTAGTCATTTTGAAGAAGGATATGTATCAAAGACTACTTTTTAGCCTTTTCTTGAATTGTTGAATAGAGGCTCTGTCAGGCAACAGGGTGAGTAAGGCTGCATTCTTTACTTGGGAGTAAGCACCATTTAACAGGGTGGGGGCAGGGCTGAAAAATGCAAATACTTGATTTTCCCAAAACAGCTGTGGTGTCCCTCATTGGCTAAGAACAATGAAAGGTGGGAATAGGCTGATCTATCACAAAATGGGCAGACAACTGCCTCCCCATTTTGCCTTGTTATCTCTGGATCCACAAGGGCTAGAGACTTGCTTTTTTTTAAAAAAAGAAAGAAAGCTGGGAATCTGGGCCACCTAATGGGCCAAGCGGGCACCAGGTAGCATGGCTAGAATCCAGGTAAAACCCGGCTAACTAACTGGGTAATATAACAACCCCATTCACAAAGCATGGAGAGAGGGGGTGGACCCGGAAGGGCAAAGTGACTTTCTAGGGAGGGGTGAGACTTGTCCCACATGCATTAACGCTTCTAAACATATTTTGTCTGAAGTTTTATAGAATTTGATAGAATTAATATTAAAGTCAGAGTTCTTAGGATTGCAGCCTTATTTTAATTCCCAGTTTATAATTTTGTTATAATCTGCTGGTGAAAATTGCCTTTCCTTCAATGGCAAGGGGGAAAGAGTGGGTGATGGACAAATCATTTGTCCAGTGGGGTGCTTCCCCACCCCCTGGCACCTATGAGAATGGACTTTTTAAAAACAAGTATTACATTTATAACAATGGCCTTGCTCTTACCTGTGGGTTCTGGTAGGCCGTGACAGTTAGAAACTGCGTCTCAGGAAAGGTGAAGGAAGCGCAGCCACTCCCTGCCCCATGGCGCCCTCCGGCTCCAACCACGTGTATCCGCGGCTGGTAACGGTGCATGGAGTGAACAATGAGCTGAGAGAGGCATAAGAGCCAGAGGTGAGTCATTTATCTGCCCACACAGTTTCTCTTACCATATTTAATTTTTCACCCATCTCCTAAACTGATCCTTTAGCTCTTGCTATAGTAAGGGCTAGTATCAGTTCTATGGTTCTGCCATTAGCTGTAGGGTTCACAGTCTTGACAATGTCTGCTTTCATTATAAAGGAGAGCATGATTCTAGTCCTGATGGATACAAAATAAGGCTTTGAATGTTTGGTGAAATCTCATGGACTGGGCAGACTTCTAGCAATCCGAAAATGAGGCTTCAGTGAGCTGCAAAGTTCTTTGCCCCTTCTGGTGAATGATGGGAACAAAATAAGTTAATGCATAATAAGCCAATATATGTAAATATGTTTAGTTTTTCATAATTTACACATGTACAATTTCTTTTCTTGATTTCAAAATGTTGGGAGAATCTTGGAGGAAATTTTATTTTAAGCACAGAGTATACAAAACCCGGGTTATGATGACTTGCTATATATTCCTTTCCCATAACCTGTTACAGTTATCTGTCTAAATAATCCTCCCAGATATCTGTCAATGCCCTCTTATTAACCTTTTTTTTCTTGCATCTCTAGCCTTCTCTACGGCTATATTTCTTTCCTTTTAATGTCCTGTGGCTCCATGTATACCCTCATTCCCAAAATGCTCTTCCTTCCCTGCCCCCCACCCCAGCCATACATGTCCATGGGGATCCAGTGTGTTGTTGGTGAGCTTCAGCCGGTGGAAGGATACAGGTTGGCGCATCCAGTGGGCACCTGATGCAGGTGAGTCAGGGTGGATGTAGACCCGGTCTGGTGGTGGTAGTTCGGCCTTGCCACTGGCCTCCCACCGCTTGCCGTGCCATTTGTAACGGGAGCCGCCTACTGGGACTACATCCACTAACAGCAGGTACTTGGCTTCAGGATCCAGACCTGTTACTGAAACTTTCATCTGTGGAAACATCCGCCTGGGAAGTTGATTAAAAACATGGGTTAGAAAATTCTAATTGTGGGGGGAATTTGCCTGTGAGACATAAGAAAGGTGAGGGTAGGACTGTCACCTATGCCTGCACCACCCAGGAGTGTAGTCATCCAGGGTCTTGGGGTATGTGTCTTAGTCCTCCTACTTTTTTGGGAGCAGAGTCCCAGCAGTGTCCCTATGTCTCCAGCAACCAATTGGCATGAAAAGGGAGTCACTGAGAAGAGTCTTCTAACATGCTTCCTTGTCCTTTACTGCTGACTGGAGCCGATCAGAGAGAAAGGAGGTGAGTTAACCATTGAGAAGACTCTTTTCAGTAGCTAATACTCCCCCCTTTCATGCTGATTGGCTCCTAGATATGTCTGTTGCTGTGGGAGAAGGCACTAGCAAGGATCTCATTCTTATCCCAGGAGCAAAAAAGGGCTTGCGTGGCTGTGACTATCGTGAAGGGGCCCTGCACTTCTGAATTTGCCCCTGCACGACTGCTGCCGCTACCACCTCTCTTGGGAGCAGCTGACTCAAGTTTTTCATGTTTGATGATAACAATTTAAGAAAAATTAAAGAGTAAGATAAGTGAAGTATGTCTACCCCCCACTTTATTACTTGACATTCATGGTATACATCCCATCTGGCCTTATTTAATCCAGAGCAGAAAACTTGTTCAGTTCTCAGGGCCGGGTGGGGCGTGTATCACGAGGAGCCTCCTATCTGTTTCTCTTTTCCCAGGACAGGATGGGGGCCAACCAGTATGACTGAAGGTTGTGGAAAAATATTAGGGTCCCCCATAGACATAAGTGTGTTTACAGTATTCTGTGGGAAGTTGAAAGCATGCAAACTAACCAGGGCAGAGTGATTTCCCTTCCCAGATTTCCCAGTGGTTTAATTTCTTGTTTCATTCCCCATTTTTCATGCATTAAAGAAAATTAATTGATGACCAAGATTCAAAAGTGGGTGGGTTTTGTTGTTTCCCCCCATTAACCCTCTACTTCTCAACAGCAAAAAGGCCATCTCCCTTTCCTCTGCTTCAAAATATTGTTACTACATTAATTATTGTTGCTACATTAATTCAGTACGGCCAAGATGGGGAATGTGTGGCCCTTCAGAGGCCATTCACCTACAACTTCCATTCTTCCTGACCATTGGCCATACTTGCTGGAAGTCCAATGAGCTCTGGGGGGCTATGTGTTCCCTATCCCTGCAGTAAGGAATACGAAAGTGAGAGATGCTACACACAAAACAAAAACGTACACAGTGGAGGCTCCACCTGGTCTACCTCAGTAGGGAGGAGGATGGGGACAAAACTAGGATTAGTTGGCTCTGCTGGTCATTGGCTCTGGCTCCACCTACTGTTGGGCGCCCTGCCTTCCGCCCCTCCAGTTACATGGGCAGCAGGCACCACAGAACGCAAGAGTCTAGGTCGGACCATCATGTTTCTCACAGTGACCTAACCAGAAGTTTCCAAGATGTTCATAAGCAGGGCATGAAGACAACAGCCCCTCCCTATTATGCTCCACCCCTGACCCCAGCAACAGGTACTCACAGCACAATCCTATGCAAGTCTGCTCAACAGTAAGCCCCATAGAACACACTGGAACTTGCCCACTATAATCATATAAGTGAATATGATTGCAGCTCAGAGGCATACTGGAGGTTCCATTAGTTACAGTTAGTCGTATCCTCTCCGAATGTGTCTAATATTTTCAAAGCCATCTATCTAAGCTAGTGGCTATCATCACAACACGAGGCTGTGAACCCCATTAATTAATTCTGTGTTATGTAAATAAATTATTCTGCCTGCAGTGTACTGCCAATAATTTCCTTTGGATGACCCCCCCCCAAAAAAAAGCTGTAGTGAGGGAATTACAGGAGAAATGAAGGAAACATGACCAGAGAGAGAGAGAGATGTGTTTATAAGCCTCTAATCTTCCTTGATTTTGGGGTCTTTCTAATAAAAAAGGGGAGGGATACTGGCTCTGATCCTACAAGGCTGGGCAAAATGCAATCTGTGTAGGTTCAGAAGCACCAGCTTTGGATGTCCCAGGGCTAATCACTTACACTGTGGCAGGTTTCTGGAGGTCTAGCTGAAATTACGCCCCCTTCCTCCCCGCCCCCTTACCCCCGCTTGGCATCTCACCTGCCTGCCTTGGTGATGATCATCTCTGTGCCAAGGCTGCTGAAACGTTTCCAGAGCTCCCCATTCTCCAGGCTCATCCGTACTCCAGGGGGCAGGCGTGTGGTTGGTGGGGGTCCCGACGGGAGAGCTTGACCTGACCCATAAGGGAGGCCGGGAGCCGGGGGCAGGAGGCGGCCCGGGGGTTCCAACCCAGGGAAGAAGCTGTCCAACTTGGGGGCAGCGTCAAGGTCTGGGGGCAGGGAAGAGAAGGGAAAGCAAGTCAGAGAAGAGGGTGGATGGAGTTAAGAGATGCGGGTTAAGCCAGCGGGTGGGAAAAGAGGGGCTGCCGGCAAGACTGAGGCGCATCCTCCCAGGAATTTGTCACCCTCCTGCTGGTTTCCGCCTGTTCGCTCCCCCCCCTTCCCCTGACCAGTTGGTCTTGGGTGCTAAAAGTCCAGCTGATGTGAGGAGGGGGAAGCAAGCAGTGGCATTTATGTGAATCCTGCATCTCTGCTATCCCAGCCGGGCCTCCCACTGCCCTGTCTAAACCAACAGCTGTTTCCCCCTCTTCTGGGGACCACTGTAACATTTGTGTGCATCCTCTTAGAGCCCTGGACTCTGCCTTCTGTTAGCCTTCTTCCTGCTTTTCCAAATTTCATTCCTACTTTTCTCCCAGGCAGCATTGGCTTCTAAATCCCATTGCCCTACCCAGCCCCCTTTGAGGATTCAGCGCTGTCTTGGTTTCCACCCAGTCCGATTCTGCTCTGGCCCACTTTCCCCCTCCCTCGCAAGCCCAAGAGCCCCGGTTTGCAGCTCCCCCTCCTTTTCTCTAACCTCCCCCCCCCAAAAAAAATGTCCTGGCTTTTAGTTCCGTCTGCTCCAATCTCTAATCCGTCCCACCCACGCCCATTCTAGAGAGCCCCAGGAGTTGTGGCTCTGAATTGTCTCTGTTCCTTCTGTGTAGGAATTTTTAGTTCACGCCCTCCTGCTCTGAAGGATCTCTCGCAATTTTTAGCCCAGCCGCCTTCCAAAGAGCTCAGGGCAACCCCACCTCATGTTTCCTCAACAACCCTGTAAAGTAGGTTAGATTGGGTTGAGGAATGGTGACTGGCCCAATGTCACCCAGTGGTTGCAATGAGGATGCCCTTGAGCCCAGTCACCTGGGAAAATACCCAGCATTTCTGGCTCCCAGCTGCTGCTCCTCTGCTCACCCAGCTTTTCATTTCCCTCCCCCTCTCCCTCCACCACCGTTGTCACCACCGCCACCATATTCCAGTTTCTCACCTGGGTATCTGAAGGCTTCATACTGGGGTGCCTGACTCGGAGCATACCCAGCCCCGGGAGGTGGGGGAGGTCGCAGAGGGTAGGAGCCCCCATACTGTGAGAACATCTCTGAGGGGTGATACATGGGATGCTGAAGGGAGCCTTGGGGCCAGGACTCCTGCGTTCTTTGGGAAGGGAGTGAGGATCTAGTGGGTTAGAACAGGTGAGGCTGGAAGCCAGGGCTCCTGCTTTCTCTGGGTAGGAAGGAAGCTCTGGAGGGTTAGAGGGATGGCGCAGGTAGGACGGCCTCTGGGGGAGAGGAAGATGGAGTAAGAGCCTGGAAGGAGGGGAGACTGTTGGGACAGCGCAGGGTTGAGGGGCTGGGAGCCAGGTTTCCTCGGTTCTGTCTCTTGAGGCAAGTCTGGGATGCATCCACTCTCCAGATCCTCTCCCTCCCTGAGGAGCCCCTGGCTGGGCCTGTATTTATGATTCCGCCAAGGCCCTTTGAAGTGAGACCCAAATGGCACATTCACACCTCGAGAGGGGAGGGGTTTGGGGCTGAAGGCAGGGGAGCTGAAGGAGAGAAGGAGCAAGGGCATATATTCTCTGTCGCAGGATGTCCCATCCTTACACACCACCTAGCCATTTCTGTCGATGTCACTCTATTTTACCCTACTTCCTCCTTCCCGGCCACTTCATCCCGAGTGTATGTGCTGTCATGCTAGAGATGTCCAGAAGCCCCCCCCACGCCCATTCCTGTCCAATTCCCTCTCCAGCTGTTCTGTCCCAATCCCAGTCCATGCCACCGCACCCCCCCCCCAATGCCCAGCTCCATCTCAGACTTCATTAAGAGGGTCGGCTGAGTCCCATTCTGAGCCCACCACTTGATTTCTCCTAATTGCCTAATTAACACCCTGACTCCAAAGTTTCCTGATTGATCCTGACCTATGGGATTCTTGGTTTACAAGTGGGTGAGGGGGGAGGTGCCATGGTCATTTGTCATCCAGATGTTTTCACAGCTGGACAGGACAGCTGCAAGAGACCACCAGATCCTGGGAGTGGAGAGTGTGTTCTCTAGTGAGAATTATAGCCACAGATGGAGAGCCAGGTTACCTGGTTTCTCTGGAGACCTCACAGTACAGGCCTTTTTAAAACTGGAATTCTAATTGGCCTTGGTAACTAGTATGCAATTACTCAATATGACAATGCATATGGAACAGTGGAGTAATTAAGTACGGTGATGGAGACAAATTCAGCAAAAGAGGAATGTCCATAATCAACAGCACTGTGCTTTGAAAAAAATCAAAGATCGAAATTCTATGCCAAGGTAACCCTAAGTATTCTCTTACCTGTGTTTTTATTCTGCCCTTCCTCTAAGGGCTTAGGGCAGTGAATATGGTGATTTCCCCATGTTATCTTCACAAGAGCCCTGTGAGGTTGATTAGATTGAGAGACAACAACTGGCCCAAGGTCACCCAGTGAACTTTATGACTGAGCGGGGATTTGAACCTGGACCTCCCCAGCCCTAGTCTGATACTCTAACCCAAGAAAAGCTGGATTCTGCAGCCTGACCCGTTTATGCAAATGAAATAATTTTTCACATAGTTACTTATTTCGCAAAATTTATTTTCCTGCTAGTCAAGATAAAGGACAAGAAGCTAAGCAAGCCACTGAAGCCAAGTCCCTGATCACTGGAAATCATTTGGCTTTCCTGCTGAATTTGGAGACTTCATGGGATTTTGTGCTCTGAAGCCCTCCCCCTCTCAGTGGTCCTAGGGGCTGGAAACTTGAATTCTTAAAATACAAAGTGCTGAATTCTGCACTCCTATTGACATGTGTTTTTGTGGCATGATTGCTGAAAACCCAACCCTGTCAATCAGCATCTCTTATCACCAGGGGTATACCAACAGTAGTAATAAGGGGAGGGGGAAGTCCTCCAGAGTTCTTCCCATGCCACTGGTGGTAACACATTGGTGTATGGGAGGGAACAGAAGGCTGAGGTGAACCACAGATGTTTCCTCCTTGGCTGGGATTTCTAGATCCTCTTTGTGGTTTATATATTTTTACACTGTAGTTTCCATTGGATACACTACCCTAGGAATCAGCTGCTAGCTGCAGCTGAGTTCCTAGTTCACATCCTAGTTAAACATATATACTAATGAATTGCTTCTAGCTGCTGCTTCTGACTTAAAACTAAGTGCAGATGTTGCCTGTATCCAGCAGGCAAGGTTGTTAAACCTTATGCTCTGGGTCTCCCCCCCCCCTTTTGCTGTCTTAACAATCTTGCTTTAAGAAGAACTTGCTTGGTATGCAACTGTGTGAGCTGTCAGTTCTGCCAAGAGAAGTTGGGTAAATGAATAGTGACATGTCCCAACTCTTTCCTATAGGGCAGTTCCATGCTGACAGCACATAGGATTTGAGTGCCCTCTTCTGCCACTTTAAGGGAATGCCTGAAGAAAATTGAGAATCTGACTTCTCCAACCCCTAAGATTAGTCTTCCCCTGGTTTGAGCTATTCTTGAGGTGGGAATTAAAGGCATGGAGGAATGAGAATGGATGTGTTTCTTCTTGTTGGTAATAAATGTAGGTGGAGTGTGGAAGATGCCTTGCATTAAAAATGGAAATGGACTGCCTTCAAGTTGATCCCAACTTATGGCGACCCTATGAATAGGGTTTTCATGGCAAGCGGTATTCAGACGGGGTTTACCATTGCCTCCCTTTGAGGCTGAGAGGCAGTGACTGGCCCATGGTCACCCAGTGAGCTTCATGGCTGTATAGGGAATTGAACCCTGGTCTCCCAGGTCAGAGTCCAATACTCTAACCACTATGCCACACTGGATCTCTTACTTGTGCCTAAAGTGTGCACTGAATGGATGTAGCTGTGGGTAGTTACTAAGGAAGGTGCCAGTGTCAGAGGACAACCTCCCCACAATTTCTGTCAAGCACAGAATCAGCATCAGAGGAACCATCTGTACTATTTCCCTATCAGTAAAACCCCATTTATTTGCATTTGCTCCTGATATTAATGGGCTTTTAGAATTGCTATAAAGTGAAGCCAATTCCGTAACAGCTTTCTGTTGATAGGGAAATAAATCCCTATTTGGATCCCATCCATGATTCTATCTCTGCCCCCCACACCCACTTCAAATTGCTGCCTCTCTGTCTTTCCCTATACTGGGAGACCACTCACACTTTTGCACTATCCAAATGCCAGTTTGTATCCATAAGATGATGAGAGAGAGATCTCTCTATACGTGCACTTGTTGGGGAAAATGGAACCTCTGCATTCAGAGACAGTGTACTGCTGACACAATGCTGAAAGCAAACAGAGAGTGAGGACCTGATGGCCAGTGCTGGAGACAGGTCACTGGGCTGAATAGGGTTTTGGTCTGGGCCGGGCAGGTCATTTTCAGTTTTAAACTCTTTCATAAATATTGAAATAAAAAAAGAAACCAATTATTTTGTTCCCTAAATCACCATGGCAAAATTGGGTCCTTAAAGCATGATTTGGCAACTGATTTGTATTAGATGCTAATAAAAGCACAGAGTATGGAGCGATTATTTTAATCCGTTTGCAATTTGTAAGAACTGCTCCAACAGGGATCAGGTTAATCCAAAATTAGAAGTCTAATTCTATCATTGAGCAGCAGAGGGAGCAATTCAGCAGCACAGTTTAGAATTAAAGAATTGTTGCTGAAGTGGGTCCCCAGGCTCCTTTGAGGATGTACGTGCTTATGCATGTAATGTGTCTTGTTTGGTGCATCATGGGAAGCAGCACTGCTGAGTCCTCTTGCTGAATTCTTAAGAGAAACTACCTGCATAAGCTTAAGAGAAACTACCTGCATAAGCTTGCTGAGCTACCCCCTCCCAGTTCCCTCCCAACCTTTTTATTCTTCAGCAATCTAGTTCTCTGGGACTTAGAAGTTCCACATCCATTGAAACTAAGCTGCTGGATGTGTGGTTGGTTTAGAGATGTGGTGAATGCCACATGGTGCAGAAGAAACTCTATAAAATGAATAGTGAGCCAATCTCCCAGATAATATTGGTAGGATGAGTTGACTGTAGTTTGCAATTATTTTCAAAGCAGGGAACTCATTATGCTTGAATCTCTAAAAGTGATTTGTGTGTGTGGTTACTTCAGGACCCACTGTCTTAAAGGCTGTAAACCGCCAGGGATAATCCTCATCAATCTCACAACTAGGAAGGAGATCTTGGCAAATACGGAAATCTGTCCTCTAATAAGGTGGCTGTTATCTCAAAATCTCCCTTTGTCTGGAATTCATTGTATCTCTCCCTGGGACCTTGGAAGTGACATAATTTACCCAAAGGTGTGGCCAATGGAATAGTACCTAATGCTTACTTGTAATACATATGTTGTTTTGCTGCTGCCCTTATTTGTTTAAGCATCTAGAAGCCCCCCTGCACACACATTCTTAGAAAGCTTGGGCACAAATGACAGATATAAATAAAATAGCCAGGGACAAGGCCCTGACTTGACTACCCAAGGCTGCAGCAGTCAGTAGGCTTCTTACAGAGAGACAGTGCAATATCCAGCAGCCCCTGCTGTAGAGAAAAGTGTATCACTTCAATGCTTTTATTTATATAATACATACTCACACAAACTCACAAATACTGTACAACCCATCCCTTCCCAGCCCCACTTTGCATTTGCCCTCTTTGCGTGAAAACACAAACACACAGACTCCTTCTGTACAACAAACCCGACACTATTCTCCTCCTCCCCCCCCCCCGCTTGCACACTGCCCCGGGCCTAGGTGTCTCCTTGCGTGCTGCCACCTTTTGCCACAGGATGGCGACATCTCCAAGCCATGAGTATGTCCTGGCAGAAGCTCTGCCTCCTCCTTCACAGTTCAGATGCATCTGGAGGTGATTTGGATGGCAGCCCATTGGTTAGGAAGGCAGAGGCAGGTTTGGTGGAAATTGTCATTTCTTATGCTCCACCCCTCCAAGTTGTTGTCCAAAGGTGGTGGGATGATTCTTCTTTGTTTTTCAATCCCAGCCATTATCCTTGATCATGTGGTTGAGTTCAATGATGTATTTTCCCTCCTTATATTTCTGGCTTGTCTCGAAGGCTTGCTCCTGCAGAACGAGAAAAAGGAAGTTGGTGGTGGAGGAAGTGCGAACTTTCAGAAAGGCAGTGCATTTAGTTTTTAGGGAGAGGGAGTGAGAGAGTCCAAGGAGGGACTCACATATTTCCATCCAAGTGTGGTCTTGCAGTTCTCGCAGTATATGTCAGCCACAGCATGCAGGCCTGTCAGCAGTACCCGTTCTTCTGCTGGACCACATCCAACATTCACTCTGTGTGGTGCAAAGGGGGAAAAAAGGTGTTGGGACACAGTTTCACTTGGCTCTGATAGCACCCACCAGTCCTTACCCTCCAGTCTCTGATGCTGTACTAGCCTGAGTTTCACCTTGCCTTTAAATCAGCAAGAACAGGCCGAGGCCCACAGTTCTGCTTGGCGTGGCCCACCCCTTCCGACGACCGTGACAAAACTCAGCCTTCTTCCTGACCCTTAAGAGCTGGAGAAGGAAGCGTATCATCCCTGCAGTTGCACTGGACTTCTGAGGTGCTCTAAAATGAACAAGCCCAAGCCCCCCTCCTAAGCTGGAGATGAGGTGGGGGATTGTGCCAGCAGTTGTATTGTGCTTCAGAGGTGCTTGGTGGGCACAACTGTGGGAATGATCCTTCACACCCTCCTCAGCTCCTCGCTTGGAAGTACAGCTGGGTCTCTCCCACGTTGAATTATATTTTTGAGGTGCTCTTAATGCAACAGAAACTGCTTGGAGGTGGGGGTTTGTTCCTGAACTCATGCTGAATTTCAGCTACGCAGCGCAAAGTTAAGAATAGGACTTGCCTCTTCAGAGCATCCTTTCAACCTCAAATGTTTGGTTGGCTACCAAGCCAGGCAAAATTTGTGTACCTTGCACATGGGGTCCAGGATTCAGTCCCTGACATCTCCTGTGAAAGTTCTGGGAAGGGTCACTGTCAGCAACTCTGAAGGGCTGCATTCAGGACTGATTGGCAATCGGGGCTGGCCTTGGCACTGAAGTACCTACTGGCAAAGGATTGTCTCTGGAGCCTCCCAGTTTCTTCTTCACATACCCCTTGATCCCTCTGGTTTGTTTATTTTGGGAGAAGGAGGAGAGCACTGGAAGCTATGTGTCATGGGTCTGATGCCGAACCTTTCTCTCCTTACTAATTGGATGGGTGTTTCTCTTTATCTCAGAGAGGTTTTTAACAATGTCTATGACGACATGAGAGACGGTGACAGAGCTATTCCATTTTCAAATACAGGTGGGGGCTCGCATAAGGGAATGTTCCTTAGCCAAAAAAAGAACAATAATAGACTTTGAAAAGTATCGCACCAGAGAAAAGGCTAGAACTCACCATCTTTACATCTAAATTTCTTAATTCATTTTGTGTGTGGAGGAGCATTCAATTATGTGCTCCCCTAGCTGCAGTGTGGGGTGGTACAACCCAGACACAAGTTTACTCCCTCAGTGAGCACAAGTCCATCGTCCTAACATTTTGAGCCTACATCAGGTTTAGGGTTGGGTGTAGGCTGTGCATGACCAGAGTCTGCTCCCCTCCTGTGATACTCACACAGAGTTGAATAAATATGCCCGACCTTGGCTTCCTTGAAAAGACTGTAATGACAAAGAGACGGAACAGATTCAAAAAAAAATCAAAAGTGGGAGCCATATTAATATGTTACAGCAAACACGCAAAAGGGTCTTGTGGCACCTTAAAGACAAACAGATTTACTGTGGCATCAGCCACGAAGGTGTCCAAGACTCTTTGTGCTTAAAAAATAAATCTGGAATGTCTGTTACCTCAGCCAGAGGATCCCTAGTTTCACAGCAGTCCTAATCGGTAGCCTTCAGTTCTCTTCCAGCTGCATATCTCCTCAGCCCCCCCTCCCTTCTGCCCACCAACAGTCCTTAGACTCACAGCTCCCTTCTGCATTTCCTTATTAGTTCTCTGGCTTGTTTTCAGGCACACCCCATCCATACACACTGAATTCTGTGTAATGATTAATCAGCCAGCAGCTCAAACTTGTTGACCTTGCAGTATCTCCAGCGCTGGGGTGGGGAAGGCAGGACAAGAAACGACAGGCCCCTTTGAGATAAATGTTAGTCCTGGGGGAAGCCAGCACCCCACTCTTCTAGCTGCCCTCCTAATTTCTCCCTATCCCCTGCCTTCACCTTCCACTTCCAAACAGCTCTCCCTCCGTCAAAGTGCTGGGAAGTCTACAATAGTCCCTGTTGATTGAATTGTAGCTCCCTGGGGTATGATCCAGCAATTGGCAAGTGTCTTGATCCCTCCCCTTCCTTGCTGAGCGTTCAGCTAAATTGCTCACCAAGGACAGGGTTCTAGGCTGAGAGCTTGGCCCTCTTGGGAGGCGAGCCTTGGTGATTTCTCCAGTATACCCTGGCCCCATTCCAGAACTGTGCACAGTGGCAGGAGTAGTGCATAGTGCTGAGTTTTGATCGAGATCTGTCATGCTAGAACCCTGACAGTAGATAAAATGTTCAATCTAAAAGATCAGGGTTCAAGTCCTGTGCATGCCACAGTCTGCACTTGGCCTTGGGTTAATGCACACTATCTCAGCCTCTGTTCCAATCTGTAAAGCGTGAATGTTTGTGTTAAAATGTTTTTACCCTGTCTCTTGACTTTTGTCCTCAAAGTAGGGTCCTCAAATGGCCTTCCTCACAGGGTTGCTGTGAGGACAAGTAAAGGAAAAAATGTAAAGGCACACTGAAAATGCTAGATAAGTAATAATCATCTTATTATTGAGATCATAGAATCATAGAATAGCAGGGTTGGAAGGGGCCTACAAGGCCATTGAGTCCAACCCCCTGGGATGGGGTTAAAAAAATTAGCAGATGAGAAGAGGGCTCTCCTCCTTTCTTGTCCCTTTTTACCAACTTTGCTGTATCCTTCCTTCCTTCTTTTTAAAACCAACTGACAGAGGAAAAACAACAGCAGCCCCTTCCCTCAGATGCTGTGAGCTCCTCCACAGCAGTGTCCCGGGGACATCCCATGCCCCCTTTTTACCTTGGAGATGAGATCGTCGTGGTTGGCCAGATGTGCCCGGCAATGCACGCAGCTGTAGCGTCGGTGACAGTTGTCCAGATAGGCTTGGAAAGTTTTGGGTTTGGACAGCCTCACCATTGTGGTGGGGTCACGCAAGGGGGAGAAGCTGCAGGAGAGTTGTGAAGAACCAGACGGTCCCTAGAGGGGATGCTGTTTGGGGAGGGGCTCCCTGAAAGCCCTAAAAGGCAAAGAAAAGTGAGAAAAGGGTTACCAAAGTATGGACAAGCTGGGCGGGAGTAAGAGAAAACAGGGTGAGAGACAGGATGCCTGCTTCTGCTTCGTAGGTCTGGAAGCCAGCCAAGTTCCGTCTAACCAGTCTGGTGTCTAAACAAAAACAGCACCACGTGCTTTCCCTCCCTTCTTGGAGGCTCAGCCTGCAATTAACCCCAGGATGTAGGTCGCCTCTGATTATCTCGTGATGAAGCAGCATTATCTGGAAGAGAACCCAAGTGTCCTACCTCTCCCAAACGCCTCTCCTCTTTTGAAAAATCTCTGGAACCATAGATGCCACCCGCCAGAACCCAGGAATTCTCAGCTTTCCCTGTTCTTCATTTTCCACCCCACCCCTGCCTCCGCCAAGGGATCTAGGAGTTTCTGGCACATTGTCAAGGAATTTAAAGCAAACCTTTCACCATCCCTAAATGCGCCTCACTTTTCCTTAGGCTGCCATGTATCGATGTCCCTGTTTAGAGGGGCACCTTGGTCGTTTGAGGTCCCCCAAGTAGAGAAGACTCAAAATTATTTATTTTAGGCCCAGAAAATCTCAGAGGTGGGGATGGAGGAAGGGTAGATATAAGAGGAGGCAAAAGGGTACATAAGGAAACAGCTGATCAAAGAATGTTAGGAAATGTGTAGTTGTGAAAAGATGGTGGGAGTGAGGGATGGGTCTGATGCAAACTAGGAGCATGAGGGACCTAGAAGAATTGCTATTAAAGAATGCAGAATGTACAGAGAGAGGAGATGCGGGTGGAGGAGGAGAGGGCGCTCAGGAGAAGAGAAGAGAGCTCAAAGAAAATGCAGTGAAAGGATCTGAAGAGACAGATAACACGGATGGAGGTGCCCAGGTTGAGTCATAGAGAGAATGATGTAGTAGAAGGGGGAGACTGGAACAGAGGGAATGGTGTAGAAGGGGCAGAGGGGTGCAGAACTGAGGGCAGAGACATCAACATTCCAGCTGAATGCAGAGGAAGGAAATGCAGACACAAAGCGGCCTGCAGATGAGTGGTGGGGTGGGGGACAGTGCAGGAGAGAGGGGACTGGCAGAAATACAGTGGCTGAAATGCATGCTGCAGGGGAGGAATGTGTTTGGAGGTAGGCAAGTAGAGAGTCCTCTGCAAGAAGGGAGGGAGGGATGCTTGCTTTGCAATGGGAAGTGCTTGGGCGGGGTGGGGGGAAGGGAGCCTGGAACATGGCGTGGGGGAGGGAAAGAGGCGGTTCCTTGAAAGGGAAGCAAACCAGCCAGCCCTACAGGCAAGGGAATGCTGAGCTGGGGAAAATGGAGGCTGCAGCTCCACATCTTTGCAAACAAGACATACAAAGAAGTGAACTGAGGGGTTGGGGTGGGGAGAGTAACATTTAGAGGCACTCTGGGCTGCAAAAAGACCCAGCATCCTCCAGATCTCCCATCTTCTCTTTCCTCTTATTGCAAGCTCTGATCATGTGCAAACAAACAGCCCCTGTTTTTCCATGTTGGGGGTGGGGTGGGGGAAAGGGCTGCAGGGCAGACAGTGAATAAGAGGAGCAAAGGGATGCAAAGGTTGAATATCTGGAAGAGGAAGTAAAGTGAGAAGGTAAGATAAAATGGGAAGGAATGAAAAGAGGCAGATAAAAGAGGTGGATCCTATTTTATAACTAGAATACAACCTTATCACTCCTCTCCCTCCCCATGCTCTGTGCAAAATTACACCTTCCCACCGAAAAGAATAATTGGGGTGAGGGTGGAAATGTTGATCTCTTTATTAGAGGGCATCTGGTGAAAGGCAGTAGTGATTTAGAACTGTGCAAAATACAGGATTGCCTAATGGGCAATGGAAAATACTACCCATTAGCTTAGCTAACATGGAGGCATTTTATTTACCAGAGATACTATAAATGTGTAATTGACCCTGTACTGGCTAATAATCATAAGAAAGTATTGTGTATGTTTCATTTTGATTACCAAATACCCTCAAGATATGAACAAGCGTTCACCTTCCATAACAATGTGCTTTATACATTGGCCTTATGATCAGACGATAGGGTCTTTCTTTCACATTATGTGCAAACCTGATACAATGTGAGGAGGGATTTTCTTAAGGTACATTAGCAAGGGAGCCCCATAAATAGGTATTCAATCCCTTGTGATGACACAGGGTCTATCTTGACCTTGGCCTCTTCTTTTTTAGGGCTAATATGACAGCTTTCATGTTAAATTATGCTGTAGGTATCATACATAAAGGCTTGTTGGCCCTAAACTTGTATTCATATTTTCTGTAGTATTGAACTTTACCCTATGAGAAGCAAGAGACAAATATTGATAAGTGATAATATTTAAGCTATTTGGTTATTGAGAACATATATTATAATCATCATACTATTGCAAAAAAGGGGGGAGGGAGGGGTTAATTGGGGAGGAGCCTCATGAAAGAAGGATGGGTCATGAATGGAAAGGTAAGCTATGCTAGATATTACAATGCAATCCTATGCCTGTCTACTCAGAGTAAGCCACATTGAGTTCAGTGAGGCTTACTTCCAGATAAGTGTGTATAGGATTGCAGCCTTTCTGTCCTTTGTTACAAACGTTACTAGTCATGTATATTTAGTAATGTCTGGTCCTTATCCATTAAATACATAAGCTATAATATGTATGGAGAAAGAGGGAAGGTGGAAACAGGGGGGGTCTGATACAGTTTATAAATACAGGGTCTGAATACTCATTAATTGAAATTTCAATTTGGATTCTCAGTCAAATGGAAATAATAGGATTTTTATTCAATAGGTTATAATCAGAACTGGGCAGTTGTTTAATAATATGCGAGGTTTAGCATTTTTAGGTAAACATCCCTACTGGACCCACTCAACCAAAATGTTTTCTAATAACTTTAAATAAATTATGAAAATGTGAAATTAAGAAAATAAAAATGGGGGAGGGAGAGGAGTTGAGGCTGGGTATCATCAAATATCTTTTCTTTCCTTAATATAAAAAATGTGGAACCCCTAAGTGGTTAGTTGGCCGCAGAGCTAACGGGAGAGGGGAATCTATCCAAATTGAAAACTTGTCAGATACCAAATTTTCAAGCTGGAAAAAAAAAATCCTTGATTGATCCTAGCTCAGGATCCTGGCTCCTGGGAAACACGGTTGAATGTGCGCATTCTCAGAGACTAGGGAGATAGGGTTAAAATCACCCACCCTTCATAAACAGTCTTATAGTTATGACTCTATTTGGTTTGGCTGAGTGCCTCGGTTCAATATTGTGCTGGTAGTGTATTCTAGGGACAAACAACACAAGACCTCAAGGGTGCCATATTATCCTGAATAAGGAGACCTTGAAAATGAAAAGCCTTTGTCTGTGGCTTTTCCTTTTTTGTGGAGGGCATTTTTTTTAGCATATAACAGCCCTACTGAAATATAGAAAAACTGTATTTTTACATTAAGAAAAATGCCCACTTTTGTTTCTAATAAAAGTCAATTTACATGGTGGGTCAAAGGACATGCGGGCAAGCGGGAAAGGTATCTTCTATGCCTCCTGCAAAGATGAATAAAGAAAATAATTACCCAGTGGCATGGATTTCATCCTTTGTTCTTCACCAAACCCGTTTGTGTGATCGGACACTCAGACGCTCACAATCACCCCCTGCAGTCACTCACCCTGACACCTACCTCCAATAGGAGCTACACATCTCCCCAAAGGGTCTTTTGGCACCTTTAAGGCTAGTAGATTCATTGTGGCATATGCTTCCATGGGCTAAAGCCCGCTTCGTCAGCCACCCACCACAATCTCACCTGGCAAAGGAGAAATAGCGAAGACGATCGTTGATAGAGCCTCTTAGCTTTTCCAAGGCCTGTCTGGGTCAGGGTGACAGGGTGTTGGTGCAGATTTTGGGTGGGCGGGGGGAGACACCCCACGGAGAGAGCTGTGGCCCCCCCAGAAAAGCTCCAGCTGGAAGTCTAGACTTCCTCTTGTTTACAAACCAAAGCTGAGAAACAAAGGTGTCTCCTCCCCTTTTTTCCTCTCCCTCCTCCCCTCTGCGGGCTTTCCCCTGTGCGCCTTCCTCTTTCTTTTCAGCCAATGAGGGGAGAGTATGTAAATAAACTGCAGAACTTTTGATGGGGGTGGGGACGTGAGTGGCGGAAGCACATAATCCCGCACGTATTGGGTGTGTGTGAGGAAAGGGGCTTGTGTTGTGTACTCGTGGGGCGTTTGAAATAATTCGTGCCACTGGGCCTGTGCAGAGGACCTTTCCCTCATTTGGGCGAAACGAGGGTAGAGGTTTCAGATCAGAGGAAGTGACTATCAGGCAGCTGTGTGTTTTCGTTTTAGAAATTTAACCTCTTGGAACAGATATTAAGCCTCCAAAACAACATTTTTTTAAAAAAACAGGAATAGTGTGGATTTCCGGGGAGGGGGGAGAAAAAACCATAAACCGAACAAACTCTTAAGACAATTGTGTTTTTTTAAAACATACATACATTTAAAAAAGAGCGAGAGAGCCAATGTGATATAGTGGTTAAGGTGCTGGACACCAGGTTTCAATTCCCTACACAGCCACGAAGCTGACTGGGTGACCTTGGGCCAGTCACTGCCTCTCAGCCTCAGAGGGAGGCAATGGTAAACCACCTCTGAATACCGCTTACCTTGAAAACCCTATTCATAGGGTCGCCATAAGGTGGAACTGACTCAAAGGCAGTACATTTACATTTTCCTCTAGACAACACAGATGATCCTGCTTTACCCTCCTGGGAAGGGGCCCTAGTTGTCACAGAGTTTGCATGCAGAAGATTGCAGGCTTAGTGCCTGAGATCTCTAGTTAAAAAAGGGATCAGGCAGGAAGTGCTGGAAAAGACCCTCTGGCTGAGACCCCAAACAGATGCTGCTAATCATGGCAGACGATACGGGGCTCTATTATACTAGCTCTGTTATACTACGCTCACAACAACCCTGAGAAGTAGGTTAGACATACAGCAGCTAGGCCTCTGAAACCCAGCAACCATTGTTACTTTGTGGAGCTTGAATCTGTTACACTCTTAACAACTTCATCAGACTTCTGCAAATAGACATCAATGCCTTATGACAGGGGGCAGACATTTTAAGTCTTCTTGTTCCAACCAAAATAACTTGTGTCTTGTATTGCCTATATTGTGACATATGCTCTCATCAGGAGCATGAAGTGATCGCTTAGGTGGGGAAGTATATATATGCCCTAAGTAGAAAGAAGGAAAGTTGTGTTTTAAAGCGAGGCTAAAAAAATCCAGGCAATGCAAGAGACAGCCTTTATCGTGTCAGTGCTAGGCAAAGGACAGATTAATATAAATGAGTGCATGATCCAGTAAACACGGAAATGACCTGTTCCCAGTTAGCGGCTCGTGGATGTCTGTATAAGCACAGCAAGATCAATATGTGGCTGTTTAAAAAAATGTCTTTAGATGTTCTTAATTGAGAGGCAGTGACTAAGGCTAGGGAGACTTAGGTTCAAATCCCACTCAACAAATAACCATGGACCAAAACCTCTCTCAGCTGAATCTACCTCACAGGGTTATTGTGTGTGAGTGGGAATCAAGTACCCTGTCCTTTGCACTTTGGAAGAAGGACGTGATAAGAAATACAATAAATCTGGAAAGGCAGCTTAAGGAGGGGTTTCTTACACTTTCCTTGATTACTTCTTGTGACATATGACTTGATCTGTAATGGGGCTGATGTGCCATTGACATGTCAGGGATGCGTCTTCAGCTCCAGCAGTCTCTACCATTATTCTGAGGTTAGGGAACAATTCCAGGCCAGCAGCACTATTGCAGAATCTTGTCTCCCACAACCATTAATTTACAGAGGGTGCCTGTACAAATCTCTTGCCTTTTTGGACTGTTAATGGTCATATGCATTGGCAACATAGCATTAATTTTGCAGGGCAGTAGAGGGCCTTGAAGCATTCAAGATGGTACAGGAGGAGTGGTTAGAGAGAGTCAGTGTTGTCTAGTGGATTCAGGGCAGGGATGTGTAAGGTAAGAAAATGAATAATTACAGTGATGGATGTGGGTAAACCCAACCTTCAGGATTCAATTAATTTGAATCAGGGCTCAGCTAGAGAAACCTGTTTTTAAATGTTGGGGTTCAGTACTGAAACATGTGCACTAATAGGTGCCTCAGAGCATGTGCAAACTATATTGCCACTTTCTAACTGTAGCTGAATCCTGGACTTCTGGGACTAAGATTTGGGGCTTACCCAGGTTAGAGTAGGAGGCCAGAGATAGTTACTGTGGGCAGATATACAATTAAAACAATCATACTACTGTGCTATATTTGGGAAAGAAACGTCAGCAAGCTGAATCTGCTCTGCCTAACCCTACTCCGCCTCTGCTAAGATGATTTAGGTCCTATTCTGTGTTACCATTATAAAGTGTGGTTAACACAAGTCATTTAACTTGCCTTAATCATGAATCTTTGCATGATTAAATGCTGCATCACACCCCCAGTGATAATTGTTTTGTACCATCTCATTCTCACATTAAATATTGTTGTTGTTGTTATTAGATTTATATACTGCTTATATGTCAAAATGGCTTCAAAAAGCTCATTTATGAGTTTGGGGGCGAGGGAGCAGTGAACTGAGAAATTTAGGAAAGATGGTTGAATTTACAGGTAGTAGATTAGAGATGAGGCTGAAATGGGTTCTTGGTTCCAGGTCCTTATTGTTAGGAAGCCTCTGATAGATGTGCTTCACATGGACATGTTCAAAGAGTCTCATGAATTAGGATCTTTAGACACTGGCAGCAGCATGTCTGGGGAGATTTATCCAGTAATTTGCACTCACACAGGTCGTTAAATGGGGATGTTGAATCTACACACAAAGAATCAAAATATACACATTTAACACTTCAGTGGGGAATAGCTCAGAAAATAATGCACACATTTCTTTTGTTTGGGACTAATTAATTGTAACCACAACTAAACTAAAACACAACATACATGCAAGAAGCAGCAAGGACACAAGCCATAAGATGAGGAGAGGTAGGTGTAAGGCAGTGTGAGGTTTTGTGGGGGAAAGATGTGCTGCTGGTGAGAGAGGCACAAGAAGTAAAATAATTGTCTAAAAAAGTCACACGTAGATAAGAAGAGGGGGCAGATGTGAGTGCTACAATTTGTAGGTAAAGGACCTCCAGAAGGCAGGATAAAGAGCAAAAGTTACCTTTCCCACCTCGATGAGAAATAAAACTGGGACCCGTTGGAACTCCTGGGTCAGGCAGGAACAGCAAGGAACGCAAGCAAAAAGTAGCCTTGACAGGGACTCAAACCAGCTTAAGCAAAGAGCTCTGCTTCAGCAATCGGATCCAGAGGAGCAGGTACTGAAGAAGAGCCCTGAGAAGAACTTTTGAAGCCGCTGCAGCAAGTGGGAACCCAGAGGAGCAGGAACCAGAGGTAGTGAAGGAAAAGCCGGGGAAGATAACTAAATCGGGCCCCAGGTTCCAACTGGCAGCATGACTGGTTTGCAGCAAGAGAGGTACTGAGCAAAGAGATTAAGAAGTGGGCTCAGAGAAGCCCAGTTTTTACACCTTTTGGGGCAAAATCTTCCAAGAACATTCCAAAACCATTTGGATATAGGAAGGCACAATTCCTGGGCAGCCTTTCCTTTCCTATAGTATTGTATAGCTCTGTATTGTATTAGCAGGATGGGGTGGGCCCTAGGCCAGCCCTGACAGGGTTGTCTTTTGTGGAGGCCAGTAGTGGTGCTCACTTTTGGATTAAATATGGACTTGAACAATGGGCCCATCTCCTAAGGGTCACCCTATTTTAATGCTGGTGTGGTTAAGTTGCATTGCCCAAAGCTGTGTTCTATGCCCAAGATCTGTGACATGTAACTGTTTTGACATCTTTTCTCATGATGCTACTAGTCTCTCTGCCTTCCAAAGGAAACTGCACTGAAGTCATTAAAAAAAAAAACACCATATATTTAGGCAATACTTGCGTAGAGTTTATCCAAGGCTCTTCTAGCTAGCAGCCTGCCAACATTATTCAGCATAGAGGTGCAGAAGCAGCCTGAATAAGGGACCAAAATTTACTCCAATTTATAGGTCCCATCCATACCTCCTTTTAATCTGCGATACCTCCTTTTAATCTGCGATCCCTCCTTGTGTGTCCATTAATTCGCCAGCATCCATATGATGTTCCTTGCCATTTTTAACTTTCTCTAGAGAAATCTGCACTTCTGCTATCCTGCTATAAACCAGTTATTATTACTATCCTGATTATGAACTGCTCTGACCTCTGCATGTCAGGATGCCCTGCCCCAGGTTTTTGCATTATGGGTGGATAATAGGAGTAGGTCCCATCCTCTGTCCACATCTCCTCCTCCTTTTTTACAGTTCATTTCTGCTTCCAGTTATGAACCAAGGTACTTCCTCCTTCTGGCTTCTGTAGCTGTATGGCATTGCTTTTTAAAATAATTATTATTTTGTGATCAAACATAAAATTGAATATTTAATTAATAATATTTCCACTGAAAAGGTATTTTGCGATATTAAGCAAACAATTCATTGAAAACATGGAATGCACTTCTGTATTAGTAAAATTTAAGTAGGATGTATTTTGTTATATGTAACAGCCCAGGCAAGGTTATTTTATTAAAAAAAACACATTTCAATAAAGTTTGTTAATAAATAATAATAATTGCGCCTTTTGCAGTTGAAGTAATTTCAATTTAAATACAAACCTGCGCATGTGTATTACTTAAATATATATATACTTTTTGTGCTCTTCTGGAAAAGCATGCGAAAAACAAACTACCACAATGGACCAATCACCATAAAGGGGTAGACTTAGGGGTATGACAAAATGCAAAACAAATTAGATTAAAAAAAATAAAAAGCCCACACGTGGATGCTTGAAAATCAGGTTTTAACAAATAAATCTGACCTCAAACAGGACATGGTATGGATCTTGAGGCCACCACCTGAATATAGAAAATGTGGATTTTGAGGTTAAGTATGGATGGGCCCATAGACCTGCCTCTGGAAGGTTGTCCTAAAAATGTCCTAAAAATGCCCTTGACACAAGATGCTCTAAAGCACAGCATCTCTGTGCCACCTTTGTCAGTTTTCAATTAATGCCCTCTACAGATGGTAGAGCAATATTTCTTGTGACTGATATTGCAGTACTGTATTTACAGAGGTGGGATGACTGAGGATTTGCTACATTTCTTTGGCTGTCCCATTGCAGAGTTTGGGAATAAAATTCTCCCTGAGCTACAAAAGGTTTGTGAGGATCAGCCTGTCAAAAAGTAGCATTTTTGTCCGCAAATACTTTCAAGCACAAAGCGGCAGCTTTGCACAAGCTGGGGCCAAAGCAAAGCGTACCTTTGGCTGTGGCCACCACTCTAGGGCATTAATGCATAGGTGAGTTGTTGTTTCCATGTGTGTGTGCCTTCCTCCAGACACGAGTGCTTTCTATTTTATGCCTCCCAAATCTGTCTTGATGTTTCCCATCCACACTAGTGGACAGTGCTTGATGGGATTTATTTGCACTGTGTGTTGTTGTTCCCTCTCCTCAATTAATTATTCCCACCGGCTATAAATCCTGGAAACCTGAGGTCCAATTATGTGGGCAATGGCATGCACACCAGTATTTGTTTACCTCTGTGTGGCACCTTTTTTAAAAAAACTGAAATACAAGTTAGTGTATTGAAAAGAGTTACACAAAAGAGCAGTAAAAGAAAAAGTGTTGCTGCAAGTCAGGTGAGATTTTGGAGTTGTTTGCATGAAAAGCTGCCAATTTCTTTTGTCCCCTTTTCCTTTCCCTTCTCCTGTACTTGCAAGGACAAATTTTAGTTTTAATGCAGCTGTTTTGTGCAAGGGCAGTTCCTAAAAATAAAAATACCACGGATGGCCTTCAGCAACAACTGGTGGAAAATGGCAGGCTGGATCCTTTTCTTTGGACTGATAGGAAAAAAATAGAATTAGGGGGTGTGCAGTAGTGTAGTGGCAAATTTAGAAGGGTAGGGTCCCTTCATGATAATCATAGCAACACACCTTCACAACCTTACCCCTTCTAAGATTATACAACCTAATATTATAGAATAACCTGGCCAGGTTTTAATATTGCTTTCTGCATCTTTATCCTTGTCAATGCCTTCTCTCACAACAACAGACGTCCCTAGGAGCCAATCGGCATGAAAGCGGAGTGTATTAACTACTTAGAAGAGCCTTCTCAGTGGCTGACTCACCTCCTTTCACTCTGATTGGCTCCAATCAGCAGGAAAGGACAAGGAAGCATGCTAGAAGATTCTTCTCAGTGGCTAACACATTCTCCTTTCATGCTGATTGGCTCGTAGGATGCTGGGAGCATAGGGACCCTGCTGGGACACTGTTCTGAAAAATGTAAAGGGTCTAAGACCCCCCAAGACCCTGGATGACTACATCCCTGGTTGTGTGTGGTGGTGATAGATGGCATCCAGAAAAATATATCACCGCACATGTAAAAAAAACAACCAAAAAAACCCACCCACACAATGTACTTCAGTGCGTCCACATTTTGGGTAACATGCAGTTTTATATTTCAGGGCTTATCCACATGGGGGCATTACTTCATACTAAAGATGCTGTTTTTACCTCTGTTTTCTATTTGCACTGTCCACAGTAAGGGCTCAATGCCAGCTGCAAACACTGTGTTTTCTATTCACACTGAGGGGGAGGATCAATCATGCAGTTTCCTAATGACCACACCCTCTAATTTAACATTTCCACTCCCTTTGGTTTCTTGGCAACCAAACATGCTGAATTTGTTCTACCAGCTGCAGTAGGTTTCATTAAAAAAACAACAACCCAAAAGTGTGATTAGTTGTATATTCACTAGAGTGATACTTTGTTTGAGCAGTGTTATGCTTTTGTGCATAGTTAGGGGGAAAAGAAAAATAAGGCACCATTTTCAGCAGCTTAAAAAAGGCCAGCATAACGGAGGAGAGCAGCCAGAAGTTGCTTGTCAGCCTACAGGAAACAAAATGAAAGAAGGGAGGAGGAGATAGTGGTCGTGGAGAGGGGAACGATTGACACACACACCTAAAAGCAGCAGAGCAAAACATCTGCAAGCACAAGAGATACGGAGTGAAGGCTTTTTTCCCCTTCCCTTTTCGTATTATCAGCGGATTGGGTTAGTACAGATTTATAGGAGGAGGAAACTGTGTGATAGCTTCTGTTTGCCAGTAATGTCATGTGAACCATGCAAATTAAAAGGAGATGTGAGTAGCATCACACAGTAAATCACCGTGTACATGAGCCCATATTTTCTTCGCAAATCAGATTATCTGCAGATCATAAAAATCCGATTTTAGTGGGAGGAAAGTGCAAGTTGCCATTTGGATTAGGAGGATGTCATGTGGCTACTATGGAAAAAATAGAGACAAGCAGCTTCAAATCCACATTAAACTCCAGTGTAGATGACTCTGTCCTTTGTGAATAACTTTGACCTTTCTTCCTTGCTGCCCCTTGACAGGAGTTACCTCTCATAATGCTTGTATGATGCCACCTCTCCTGCTTTCTTCAAATCCCTTCTCAAAGCTAGCCTTTTCCCCTGAAACCCTTGACATAATTCTTCATGCTCCATGTGTAGCTTAACTTAAGTACTTATTATTAAATGAAACACCCATTATTACCCTGCCTCCATTTCTCTCCCTACCCTTGTTGCCTTCCCCTAGGCCAGATTTTAGATTGTCAACTCCTTAAGGCACTTTATAATACACCATGCAGCATGATGGCCTCTTAGTAAATGAATTAAAATGCCCATGTGTTTGACTGTTGCTTGGATAAACTCTGTGGAATGTGATCTAATGGTTCTGACTCTGTGTCCAACAGTGTTTAATTTTGTATGAACTTATGACTGATGGTTGTAATAGATAATAATTAATTTATACGTACAAGCCATTTGCCAGGAATTACTAGGATTTGTGTGTGGGGGTCTCAGGCTTGAGAATAACTTGCAATATCTTGCAAAATGAAGCTTTGAGATGGACACAGAGATAGACTACTTGTGATCGTTTCCTGGTTGCAGAGGGTTGATGAGATGGAGTGGCTTAATGCTTATAGGCTGCTTTTCTCTGGAAGGTTCCCAAAGAAGCTTAACAATCATTTTAAAATCATACAACCATTTAAAATATTTCACTAAGCAAAACCAGCAAATAAAAACAGTAATTTATGACACAGCAATAACGTAACTACTAAAAGCAGTGTTTAAAATCAACTACTCTAAAAGACCGAGGGAAAACAATATTTTCACCTGATGCCACACACAAAAAACAGGCTTGGCGCCAGGTGAATCTCCCTAGGGTGGGGGTCCCAAACTAGGGCATCACCCTAGAGCAGCTCCTGTATCTGGTTACTGCATAATCCACTCACAGATAGGAGCCTTGCATGTGGGAGGAAAGCCACTTGAAGGTTCTCAAGTCTGAAGCCATATAGGGTTTTCATGGCTAAAACTAGGTCTCCATATTTATTTATTTGTATCCCACCCTTCTTCCCGACAGGAGCCCAGGGCGCCATTTGTGCTCTGAAACAAAAGCCAGTGCCGACTTGCTTCAAAGCTGGCATAAGTTTCATTTGTTTGGTCCCAGATAGTAATCTAGTCACTGTATTTTGAACCAACAGCAGTTTCTGAACATTCTTCTAAGTCAGCCCCACAAATCTGCATTCAGTCATAGTATTTAAGGCTCTCCCAGATGTTATTTCTTCATTCCATGCTTTTCCCTGTTACATATTTCAGTGAAGTTGTTGCGCTGGGGTGACAGAGTGCTTTAATCCACTTTAATTGCATAAATCTAAATTTCCCATAATATCCTTGAATGGCAAATTACTGACTGTCTGGAGGTGCTCATAGTCATTGGTATCTTGTCATGAGGGCATCGGGGTTGAGCACAAAAAAATAACCTAAACAGCTGAATGCCTCTGGGCTTCTGGTAACAGGTGTGTGTGAGCTGGGGTGGTTCAAAGCTTATTGTAGGGAACAGAGTTAAATTTCTTACTCAAGTTGCTTATGTACCTGTGTTGAATAAGAAGCTAGAAGCCAACTTCAACGCTCCTGGCTGTGTATGTGTCAGTAGTTATGGGGAAGAGTTCAGTATCGACAAAGACAAGCGGAAGTCACATCTGGAAACTTGTCTTGTCACTTGCGGCTAGTTGGTAGTGCCAGGAATACACCCAGGGAGGGCGGGGACTGGTGGCAAGCAACACACCCATTTGGGAGAACATGTTGACTCTCCTCTCACCTGCGTTCAACCTCTGTTGATGCCAAAAAGCACTGGGGGGAAGGAAAATGGGTCTTAAGAAAAAAAACAGCTTAAGCTGGCTGATCTCCATCAATCGCATGTGTTCATTGCTCAAAGCATGCAGCCCTGCCTTGTGTCTCACAGTATCACAAATAGGGCAAAATTTCATTCATTCACTGGCTTCTCTTAAAACTTTCCCCCATCCCACACAGCCATATTGGAGGAGAGGTTCAGCTCCTGCATTAAAATAGCTCCAGATTCTGCAGATGACCAACTTGATTTCTGGCAAATCACCTGCAAGTGGTCCTTTCTTTGTGTGGCTTATTTTTCTGTTTGTTTTGTTGTTGTGTTTGTTTTAGGGATTTTTATTCTAATTTTGTTAGAAATTAGAATAAATTATTGTTTTATTTTAATTCTAATTTTGCCACGGACTGGGGAAGAGATATGAGAGAGCTGTAAAATGCTGGTATGGTTCATCAGTTGTATAAGTAGCCATGAAGAGGTAATTGTTAAATGAAGATGTATCACGTCCCCATAACTACCAAAAGACTTTGCCAGATGCCTTTTATTTACTGAGCATTGATAAGAACTTGCCACTTCCTTTTTATTTATTTATTTATTTTGTCTTGTTGCTGTAACCAATAAAAGCTACATACGAGTCTAGATTTTCAGGTTTCTACAAGAAGAATTTAAGCAAATTCTGTGCTTTCTGGAGTAGGTATGGCCAGGTACATCCTAGCGTCTGACACTCTGCATATATGTTGCTCAGTCAATTAAAATACAACCCCCTTATTAGTAACAATAAATTTTTGTTTCCTTGTATCATCCCCTTCTCCCCCCCCAATACCAAATTTAATTCAGAATGACTTTCTTATCCTTCCAACCCCTTACATGGCACCTCTTTTCCTAGTAAGGAACCTATACAAGAAGAAGCCATTCTGCACATTATGGATCATTCATTGAAAAGTAGTGGGTGAGCATCTAGATACTTCCGGAGGCGGGTGGGATAATCGGTCATAACTCCAGAGATCCCATAGCTAAAGGCTTCCTCAAAATCCTTTTCCTCATTTGCAACCCAGAGAAGAACCTATGTGGGGAAAAAAAGATGAATGAGTCTGAGTTATGGCTTTCTAGCTGATCACGTAGTCAACCATTAATTCAATTAGTATTTTCCAAACAAACAGGATGTTGTTGATGGAGGAAAAGTCACAATAATTGCTTTGCAAATAGCAAGATGTTGTTGCTGGGGGGAAAAGAACTTCCTAATGAGGAAAAGTCACAATGATGGCGTTACTGATCGGCAAGCATAAGATGGTTGCACTAATGCCACCATCCAAGGCATCCAAGAACCAGTAGGCTGTTACATTTTAGGCAGGAAGTTTCTGGTTCGGATTTCATCTTGGTTAGAGACTGGTTAAAGCTGCATTCCGTTGTGTGCTTTCTCAGCTGTAAGCACCATTGAACTTCCAGGTAAGCATGCCCCGAAACTGGTGGCATGAGGCCTTTTGTATGCTACTATTTCTCTATCTCACTCTCAGCTCCCTACCTGCAATGTGGGAATATTAATAAGCTATATTACAAGGTTGTAATGATGGCTGCAATAATGCAGGTAATAGGCTATACTGAGGAGGGAGGGAGGGAGGGGAGCTGTAAAAATAAGAGTCTCGTGTCACCTTAAAGGCTGATGACTGTATTGTGGGCTAGCATAAACTTTAATGGGCTAGCCAAAGAAGCTACCATACTGCCTCTCAGAGCTTGGAAAAGTTACTTTTTTGAACTACAACTCCCATCAGCCCCAGGCAGCATGGCCACTGGATTGGGCTGATGGGAGTTGTAGTTCAAAAAAGTAACTTTTCCAAGCTCTGCTGCCTCTTTAGAATTCCTATCCTTAGGCCACTCAATTAGTACAAAACACTCAGGCAACAGTATTGCTATCCTGATGCATTTTAGCATTGTCCAAATTGTCTTCCCATTTCTTTAAAGACCTGATTTTGTGCTGTGTGTGTTTTTAAAACTTGTAATGCCAGCTAGTCCACTGTGAACAGGCAAAGAGAGTACTGATACACCTGCGAGAGAGAGAGCGGCCTGCAATGTAGCTGTGGTGAGAAATCCATCTTTTGTATTTCTTGTCCTGCTGTTTCAGGGTGGAAGGAGCTCTCTGGCCCACAAAGGCTCATGTCACAATGAATTTATTAAATCTTTAAGATGCCATAAGATTCGTAGGAGGAGGATATATTACACTTACAAAAAATCTGATTTAAATCTATCCCTTTCCTAGGAGGGAGCAATTTGCAAGCACACTCTCAACCCCTAAAATGATGACAGGCGTGAATGGGGTAGGGGAAAATCTTGGGCAAATGGCTCTTATTTCTCAGCCTAAGCTACCTCCCAGGGTTGTTGCACATATAAACATGAATTGCACTGGTCTTTTTAGTGAACGCATAAGACTATTAATATGCCTCTGTGCCTATTGGGTGAAGGGTCAGCACTGTGTACAAGTGGAGTTAATAATGACATGAAAAATTAAAATAGCCCTCTGCCCTCCCCACCCATTCCAAAACATTGAGATGCCAGCTAAAACCTTCCCAGCACAAGCATAATCCCAGCCACCAGAACACCGCGCCGATACATATATTTTGCCCTGCTTTCCAGCTCAAGCTTTGCCAATTTCCCCCAGGGAGAGACTACAATGCCTCCCCAAATCCTGACTCCCAGCTTCCTTCAACTTACCTGTATTCCTCTTTCTTCCAGATGCTGGAAAAGTTTTTTCCGCATGGTCACCCTATAAAAGAATGACAGAAAAACATGGAAGGGTGAGGTACATCAGTGTAGTTCAAGTAGTAAAATCTGGGGGAGATGAGGAGACCCTACCGCTTACTTTTTGTGAGGTCTCCCTTCACAAAATCATGCCCCCCATGCCCTTCTAAAAACATCAGCAAAAACTGGGGAGAATCAGGTGGGTAGGTCTCGTGGGTTTTATTCAGGCCCTTCCTATCCTTTCCCTCATGGTTTTGAGCATCAGGTAGTTGTCTGACTACAGACAGAGAAAAGGGAAGGAGCACCTGATGAAATGTGCCAGGTTTGGTGGTGGACAGGAATACTTCTTAAGAACTGAACAGGTAAAGGATTGCTTGCTGTCACTCACCTCTGGGTAAATTTAGCCAGCAGTGCTCCAAAACAGCCCTTTTCAACAGGAAAATAGGTCCTGCAATTAAAAGGAAACAACAAGGCAGAAAGGTTACAGATTAATGAGAAATCCTCATTTTTTGACATTCCTTCTTGAAACTATTGGCTCCTGCACAGTTTCAAATAACCCAAGAATCACAACACACACATACACACTTACACTTTTTTGGTAAATTTGTGTCTGGGCTATATCACCTCATACTGCAAGCAAGAGCACAAATAATGGAATGCTCCTCCAGTCCAAAATAATTTTTAAAAAATCAGAATATTGGGGAGGTGGCTGCAACCCTATTCCTGATATGTCATGAAAACACTTTAATGTTTCCCATTATATACAAAATTACAAGTAAATCACAATACGGAAGAAGGATGAAGACAACCTGGCTAGCAAACCATTGGGGAAGAATTATATGTTGTATCTTGTTTCAGCTTTTCCTTCATCCCAACAAACATAACATTAATTCTACCAGCAAAAATTAGCTATAGAGGTTTTTTTTGTTAATTATAATAAATAGCAGTCTTATATATATTCTGGTTTGGCATGGTGTTGTTATCTGTGTAGGAGACAAGTTTTTTAAGAAGCAGTATTTTTCTTGTTCATACCTCCAGCAACTAAAAGTTGCTTGGTTAATTTGCACATAATTGCAAGTTTCCAGGCCTTATTAAGACAGTGTGAAACAGATGGTATTTTAGCGGATCACCAGTACACAGCAATATTTAATTTGGCGGTGGCAAGAAGATCTTGACTCAGGTCTTGCTAAGTTAAGAAGGGACATGCTCAGAAATTGCTGAGAGAGAGAGGCCCTAGACTGTAAGTGTTCAGGTGGGGGCCATCTCCCATATCGCCTCTAACATGCTGTTGGTGCAATATTTCTAATAGAGGAATCTTGACCTTCAGTGCCTCACTCCCTGCACGAACTCTCTAGTACTCTACTTTCCTCCCAGAGTCAGTAATAATTATTTCCTTTTCCACTTCTCCTAGTCCCAGATACAGAAGTGTAGGAATGTGCATGATCACCAGCATCCAATGTAGTGACCATCCAGTGGATAGTCCAGCTCTGTCCATCCAGTCCAGCATCCTGCAGCAAGATGCCTCTGGGAAGCCCAGAAGCAGGACATGAAGGCAACAGCAACTGGTATATACTGCCTTTGAAGCTGGAGATTCCATATAGCCATCTCTCGCTCTGTTTCTGATGTTCAGGTGTGAGTGACGATGCTTATGTAACCAACATGTGAACATACGAGCATCTTTTGGAAAAAAGACTTCCAGTTGCTGATAATTAAACCTGGAAAGCTGTCCCTCTGAACCCTTATATTTCTTACTCACTCTACACACCCATCCTACCCACCCAGCCACCCCCTCCCCTCCCCCGCCCCCTGTCACCTGTTCATGATGGAGGGCAGCACAAACTCGAGGAAGGATTCTTTTAGTGGCAGGAAAGGCAGGAGCCCTACGTAGTACAGCAGAAGGATCATGATGCCACGCTTCAGGGAGAAGATGTAGGGCATCTCCGTGTTCTAGGGGATTGGTAAAAAGGAGAAAATAATTTCCCATCACGTGGTGTGAGGGTTGTGTCATTTCTAGACTTAATAACTGGGAAGGAATCTGAAACTTGTCTTGGCCACCCCTCTGATCCCTTCAGCTCATTCCTTGGTTCATGGAGCAGGTCGGTGGGTATCTTACATCTGCACTACACATTTAAATTGGTTGGGTCCCACAAAACTTCCCACAAATAAGCTTATGAGTTGTAGGGCTGTGATAATTCTCTGTGAGAGCTCCTTAATCCTTTCACAGATGTGCATTCTCCAGGGTTTTTGATCAGAGACCATGACAGCTTGATAGGTTTGAACTGTGTGGACAGAGAAGCAAATGGAGTAGGAAGCTATCCCTTAGATGTGCTGTGATTGGTTTATTATGGCATGCACTTTTGACCTATGCTTCTATATGGAAAAAAGCCCTGTATAGTTTGAAAGCCTACATATTCTGCTGCAATCAGAAGCCTGGACCAGTCCAAGGCATTTCCTTCTTTATCAGTGCCTGCATAACAGTTGCTGTGAAGGTGGATGAAAGACTATCAGTAACATACTGCTGCACAGCATTTCTTCAGTACTTCCCCTTCAAAGGAGGCCCAGATGCTGATGTGGGAGCGGTTGTATTGTCGGACGAGATCTGCTACCTGTGTGCGAGGGCAGAAGGCAGAGTAGGATGGATTTAGTTAATCGTTTTTCTCAAAAGGAGTGTTGACTTTTTATAGTAGCCTAAGTGGTTAAGGTGTTGGACTACAACCTGGGAGACCAGGGTTCAAATCCCCACATAGCCATGAAGCTCACTGGGTGACCTTGGGCCAGTCACTGCCTCTCAGCCTCGTGAAAACCCTGTTCATAGGGTCGTCATAAGTCGGAATCGACTTGAAGGCAGTACATTTACATTTTTAAGTCACAGAAACAGAGTAGAAGTTTGGTGGAACAGATGGACTCTTTAGTTACTGCGGCTTATTGGCGCAAGCTAGGTGTGTTCACCACCACTGTAGTCCCACACAGCTCAGCCTTTCAAACATTTGACTTAACTTTCCCTTGGTACTTGACTGCAAAAACCTGGGTTCTCTGGGAGAAAACAGTCCATCTGAATCTGTCCTGAGAATCTGTAAAGGCTGGTTCCCTTTTTTCCCTCCCCTGATTTCTGGCACATAGAACCTCAGAGTCCTGGCCTCTGGAGTATAGAAAAAAATAGAAGGCCAAAGCCTGGCATTCTCTGATTTGGCATATACAGAATTTTCCGAAGTGATGTGCCGAAATGAAAAGACAGCAGAAATGGCATTTGGGGGGGGGGATCAGTATCTTCCCAAATGTGGCTGAATTACATGTATGGGAGAAAAATTCCAGAGGGGGGGCGATAGTATCCATGTGAAGTCTTTTACAGCAAAAATAAAAAGGAGCCTTGGGTGGCACCTTAAACACCTAACAGATTTATTGTGGCTTTTTTTTTTTTTTGCACTAGAACCCACTTCATCAAAGGATTACACTTAATGCGTCTGATGAAAGGGAGCTTCTAGTTCATAGAAGTTCATGCCACAATAAATCTATTTTTGTCGTCAAGGTGTAACAAGATTCCTTTTACTAGTGGGAGAGTGAAAATGTGAAAATGTGTGAAGGAGAGCAATACTGAGCTTGCCTGGGTGGACATAGTCCACTGCAAGGTCCAGTGGTGACTTACTGTCCCTGACTAGGAAGGGGTGGTGAGATTTGTATCTTGAAAGGGACAGTTAGCAAAGATCTGGGTCCAGTACATTACAGGGAAGGAGATGTTGGAAAGGAAAGAAGCTCAACCAGCTGTGGCCTCTTACCTTTTGTATGAGTTCATTATCATCCTGTTTAATTTCTATATTGATCGGTACTCTGGGGAATTTCTGGAAAACTTCCTCCAAGCGTGGAATCCGGTGGTCTTTTCCATGGGAGTAGCAGCCTGTTGGGAAGGGTGGCTTAAGTAGGGGTGGCCTATGAGAGTTTGGAACATTCCTTGCTTGCTGGTTCACAACCCCACCAAATCCTTATATGTTTGCTTTCCACCACAGCACCCCCTCTGCCCAAAGCATCTCTTGGTGCTACTCACCTGGGGAAAAGGTCACCTCCAGAGAATCCTTATAATGTGGCAGCTCCTATGGGACACAATTAGGGTAAGGACTAAGGAGCCAGAACACCTGGGATTATATTCAACAAAGAACTCAGAATAGATCCACTGAAATTAACAAACCTAAATTAGTTGTGTCTATTAACTTCATGGCTCTATTCTGAGTAGAACTAGCACTGAGTTTTCTTGGACATATGTAGGACTGGGGGCCTAAAATTTGATTTGAAGCAAGGACTTCTGGGTTCTTTAGGAGGGGGGCAGGTCCTGGGGCTAGACAGAGGCATTGTCCCCAATGTGGGGATGTAGGCACATGATGCAGCCACCTTGCTGAAGCTAAGCAGGTAGGGAACTCCGCATTCACTGCCCTATATATCTTTATTTCTATATTTAGAGTGATTTTTGTTGTTATGTGCCTTCAAGTCAATTACGACTTATGGTGACCCTATGAATCAGCGACCTCCAGTAGCATCTGTTATAAACCACCCTGTTCAGATCTTGTAAGTTCAGGTCTGTGGCTTGCTTTATGGAATCAATCCATCTCTTTTTTGGCCTGCCTTTTTTTCTACTCCCTTCTGTTTTCCCCAGCATTATTGTCTTTTCCAGTGAATCATGTCTTCTCATTATGTGTCCAAAGTATGATAACCTCAGTTTCATCATTTTAGCTTCTAGTGATAGTTCTGGTTTAATTTGTTCTAACACCCAATTCTTTCTCTTTTTCACATGGTTTGCGCAAAGCTCTCCTCCACCAACACATTTCAAATGAGCCGATTTATATCTTATCCACTTTTTTCACTGTTCAATAGTGTACACAACAAAATTGTTGACAAAACATCTGAAATCCACAAAACTATTAAAAAGGAAATATACATAAAATAATTATCATTAAAAACACAAACAATTGGAAAAACATTTAAAAATGGATATAAGTAACTAAATTCTATGTCTGGATAGGCTTCAAGAAATAAAATCTTCAGCAGGCATCTAGAGCTGGGGTTCCCAAACTGTGGTCCATGGACCACCTGTGGTCTGTGAGCTCACTTTAGGTGATCCATGGTGTGCCCATAAAATACAATTAAAAATCATAGAGCATCTGGCAGAGCATCACAATTGCTATTACAGGCAGAAAATCCATTAAGCATTCCACAAAACCTTTCAGTAATTTTTGAGTGGTCCATGGGAACAAAAGTTTGGGAACCACTGATCTAAAGCAATATAGGTTGTGTACATGCCATACATTTAAAACACATCCCCCTCCCCAGTCTCTCATCAAAGAATCCTGTGAACTGTAATTTATTAAGGGTGCTGGGAATTGTAGCTCTGTGAGAGATAAACTACAGTTCCCAGGATTCTTTGCAGGTGATGGAAATGTGCTTTAAATGCATATATAGTGTCAACATTCTATTGCTTTTAAAATGTTTTTAAGCTGCTGTACACCACCCTGATGTTTTGCAAGAGGGCAATATATAAATACATTTATAAATAAAGAATGCAGGGTGTTGCAAAGCGTAAGTGCTACCTTAAGTTCCACCACAGATGAAAAGAGGGATATAAATATCACATCATAAATAGTAATAAACAGAGGCAGGGTAAGTTGTAAGCCTCACCGCATAGTCTGTCTCACTGATCTTGATGTTATGTCCTGTCTGGCGTTCCAGGTTATTGTCGTGGGACACAACCACAACCCCATCTCTTGTCAAGTGGCAGTCAAGTTCCAGCAGGTTTGTCCCCTGGCTCAGTGCACTGGCAAGGTAGAAAGAGGAAAGTCAGCCTGGAAGGCTAGATGGTGACTGCTGCTGCTGCAGTAGCCACAGCGCACAGCAGGATGGGGCATGGGGTAGGGTGGGGTGGGTTGAGGTGGTTGGCATCACTCACTGGCTAAAGGCTTCCAAAGTGTTCTCAATCCGTTCTCCGCTGCCTGGGAAGGAAATGGGGGATGTTGAGAAGGCAGGCACTGAAGCTCCCTAAGAGTTGATGTACCCACTTCTCCTCCCCAGGGACACCAAGGGCCTGTATTCCATGGTCTAGGAGTGCAATATTACAAGTCTAGAGAACTGGAGCAGAAACAACTATGAACATCCCACCTGTCAGAAGTAGAAGGCGGCCAGGAAGCTGGGGGTGATTTCTTCTCCTGGCTTCACTATTATACCCCCACCTTGCAGGCAGCACACCACTCCTCCCTCCCAGACTCTGCAAATAGCCTTCCAAACAAACACCCCAGCAGAACTCACCACCCCGGTGGGAGACGTGCCTGCATTGAACAGGAAACTTGCGTGGCTTGTGGAGCAGATGTGGCTTCTTTCGCAGGCAGTGAGATGTCAGTGCATAGATCCCAAGGGCAGGGAGCCCAAAGAGGAGTAACTGGGATCCCATGGAGGCAGTGATAGTGGGAAGCAGCCAAGACTCCTGGGCTCTGTGGGTTAAAGCAGGAAAGAGAAGTCAGGAGCCAGGGTACCTGGGGTGTCTGGAAAGTGAGTGATGCTCATGGATTAAGAAAAGGGGGAAGGGGGTTCAGAAAAAGCCCTTCAGGTCCTCTGAAAGCAGTTGGATTGGGATCCTTGAACTCCTGAGTTCTTCTTGGTTAGGTGCAATGTGCGATGAGCGCGGAGAACAGGACCATCTTGGACGGGAGTGGCTTGATAAGTAGTCCGATGCGACTTTTTGAGGCACTGGAGGAGGAAGAAAAATGGGGTGTGGAAGATAGCAGAGGAGACAGAAACTTACTCCTCCCTTTTTACCTGCCAGGATGTCCCCAGTCTTTACCTTGCACCTGTTAATCCGCATGAATGACTGTACACATGTATATGTAGATATTGACACACGCACACCTGCACACGCACACACCAGAGTCATGCTCCTGCACCCTCCCCTCCTACTGCCAACCTGTACACTTCACAGTCTTGCCACTCCCTGGAGATAAAGAGCAATTTTCTTGGCAGCCACCACCAGCCAGAAGTGGGTGCTCTGGTCCTTCCTGCTTTGAACCACTTGACCTCATTCCTCTTTCAGGAAGATCTGAGAGCCTATCTCCTTAACTCCAACAGATTGCGAGACCATTCTTGAACCAGTCCCTCTCACCAAGCCAGCAGATCTCATTTCTAAATTGAAATGCATAAGGGCCTCTCTAAATGTGAAATTAAATGCATCTTTGTAGGTTGGTGCCAATTGGGGATTTCATCCCAATGCAAACAAATAACTTCAGAAAAGGGATTTTCCTTATGACAGTGTGAGAGAGGAGGAAAGGGTTAAATTCCCCCACCATGTCTGCTCTGATCTCATTCAGTATCACTCCCACTGCAACTTGCATTTAAAACAACAACAACCCTGCACTTTAAATGCAAAGGGGCATGTAACATTTAATATCAGCTGTAGTTTCCAGAGAGAGGAATCTTTGCTTCCAGTCTGTAGTTTGTGCCACCTTCCTGGCAGGAGGAGCCTAAGAAATATTTGACTGTGGTTAAGATAAAATAAATTTCATCACCACCACCAGCCGTCTCATGGGAAAAGGGATTCATGTAATGAGAGAGGTAATGCACCAGGCTTTCTGGAGGAATTGACATTGCCTTGTTTCATTGTCTTGTCTGTTTCTTTTTCTTCTTGCAGGTTTCGTGCTCTCAAATTTTTGAACTGGATATGTTTGGGGTGTGTGAGTCCTTTCCACTTCAGTTTATTTCTCCTCAGGCTTCTTCAAATTAGTTCCATCCTTCCCAAAAACAACAGCTCAGGACCGTGCTTAGAAAAAACATCTCACTCAGATATGTCACTGTGTGTACCTGGTGTTACCTGTTGTCATCACATAGAAGAAACTGATATGCCACGTGGATTATAACATTCTATAGTAGGATACCCCTTGGCCTCGAAGCACTGGGTGCATTTGAGTTAATCTGAGGATGTCGTTAAGACTCTTGAAGAAGTCCACCCCAAAAATGTGCCTTCTTGAGTTTTGCTCATACTGACTGGGATCAGCTCGCCTAGGGAAACTGGTTTAGTGAGTTCAGTGACTGATGTACCATTGTCAGATGGGCATGTACCTGCCATTTTAAAGTAGGTGGTGGCCTTACTCCTCTTAAATAAATCATTAGAACTTTCCTGGCCACAGTAACGCGTATAGGCCAGCCTCCAATTTGCAGTTGGGCAAGGGGATGCTTGAGAATGTAGTAGCTGGACAACTCCTGGCATTTGTGGATGAAGCTGATTGTTCCAATCTGCAGCGGATTAGTTGGTTTAGACCTAATCCCAGTTAATCTGGGAAACAGCCCCATTGTATTCAATAGCACTTCTGAGCACACATGGTTAAGATTAAGTCTCTTGCAGCAAAAACAAGCATCTTGTGGCACCTTAAAGACCATCACATTGATTATTGGTATAAGCTTATGTACTCCATGAAATTTGTTAAGTCGTTAAGGTGCCACAAAACCATTGTTTTTATTTCAGTCTAGTTTCAGGCCTGCTTTATTTATCTCTTTCATTTATTTTATGCATTTAATATACCACCTTTCAATCAAGAGGTTCCCAGGGCAATTCACAATGAGATAAATACTACTAATAATTAACAATACAAAATTAGTGTAAAAACAGCCACTGAAAAACAAGATAACCAGTGATTAAAATCAGCAGGTTAAAATGGTTAAGAATTTGGGAAGGGCTGTGGGTTAGTGGTAGAGTGTCTGCTTTGCATGCAGAAGGTCCCAGGTTCAATCCCCAGCATCTCTAGGTAGAGCTGGGAGAGAGGTCTGTCTGAAATCCTGGAGAGCTGCTGCCAGTCAGTGTAGACAATGCTGAGCTAGATAGATCCCAATGCTCTGACTAAGTATAAGGCAGCTTCCTCTCTGTGTAATTGTATGCATGTCAACTGAGTTCAGGGACCTCATTCCTCTTTCAGGAAGATCTGAATGCTCAGGGCTACGTCTTGTAATAAAAATTTCTGAACAAGTCCCAGCTTTGTCTCCATTTGCCTTTTTTTTATTTTTTGCTGTCTCCATCTCTACTTTCTCCCACCTTCCCCAAAAGCTGTTAGCCTTTGCTAAGTCCTCTCACACCTTTTTGAAGTCTATGTCTGCACCTCAGTTTTCCTCTCTACATCCTCCATCCCACTTGCACCTCTTTCTCTGTCTCTCATGCAGCTTCTTCCCAACCCGATTGGTTGCATTGAGGAGCCTGTGGGGATGACAGCAGAGCTTTTAGTTGCCAGGGGAACCCAGCAGATGCAGTCCCCAACTGCAGTTGCCTAGCAACTGTGGGGCACATGTTTGTCCTCATCTTCTCAACAAGACAAAATGGCTGGTGAGGCCCAGAGTGCCAGTGGTGTTCACTGCCGTTGGGGAAGGTACCGGCAGCAAACAGGGGCACCGAGAACAACTGGTCCATCTGCCCAACAGACTGGCTGGCCTTGTTATAGTGTGTGAGAGAGTGTGGTACACCGGTCTGTGTTTCTTTTCTTGCTTGCTTAGTCAAGCAAGCTATAATAGGTATAGGAAATGAAGTGTGAAAGCTCTCAGTCGCTGGACACCTTGCTGCTGTAATGTTTCCATTTGTTACTTGGTTACATCGCCTTAAGAGACTGAGGTTTTGTAACCTCAAAGTGCCAGAGCACTGATGGAAAGCAGTGTTTTGTTTTGTTTTTTAAAGGCTTTGTCACCCATTTCAGAATTGGGAGATCAGAAAATAATCCTTCAGGAGAACATGAGGACAGCTTTGCTTGATCATACCAAAGGCCCTGGTCATCCAGTGCTTTTGTCTCTCAGCAGCCACCAACTGGTTGCCCCTGGGAAACTCAGAAGCAGGGCATGATGAAGACAGACACCCCATGTTGTTTTTCTCCAGCATCTCGTAATCAAAGGTAGACTACCTCTGAATATGGATGTTATCCTCTTACCTACTGAAGCCAATCACCACTCCTCTACCAGTGGCAATCATCATATCTTGTAATCACAACAACAAAATAATTCTTAGCATTGGCTGGAACACTCTAAAGTACTTTATAGGCATTATATTGTTGTAATTCTTACAAACCTGCTGTAAGGCAAGTTCCTGTTATTATCCCCATAATGAAGGGGGATAGGCTGGGCTGGGGTCGCTTTGTGCGGAGGCAAAAGCAAGATCTAAACAAGGAACTTCCTGATTCACAACTCAGTCTCTAAGCCACTACACCACCTCTCCAGTGTGGCAATTAATTTCCTAGTCGGGGGAGGGAGACAAACAGACATGGTGGGTTGCAGCTCTTTGGTAGCACTGGTCAAGAAGAATTGGTCAGATTTTACAAAATATAATAATTTTGTCACCTGCCAAGGCCAATCAACAAATGCCTATGGCCATCTTGCACTGTTGGCATGTTTAGCTGATCACTATGGAAGTCAGATTGCTGGACTAGATAGTGGTTTGCTCTGGCCCTGTTTATATTCTTGGGTGCTGCACGCCTAAGAGACTTCCTCATTCCATGCTGCTGCTGCTGTTGTGTTGCGTTTTCTAAAAGTATTCAATATGACTTATCCTGAATTAGTTGACCCTGACCCTGACATACTCTCAGTGTGGCAAAATGATTAATTTTCTCTCCCCTCCCTCCTTTAATACATTTCTGCAGATGGTCATTTTGTGACCTGCTTAGTGAGGTGGAATGCAGAACCAGCTTCCCTTGACTGTTCTTCCTGTACAGTCTTATAAGAGCATGGAGGTTGCAGTCCCAGCCAGCTCATAGTCTAATGGCTGGGGAAGCTGTGGGCCTCCAGCGGTTGTTGGACTCCATTTCGTAACAGCCCCAGCCGGCATGGCCAATGACTGGGGATGATGGCAGTTGTAGTCCAGCCAAAATGCAGACAGCCATAACTTCCCCACTCATGGTCCAGCGTAGAGGCACGCAGTACAACAAACTTGCTGAAGCTAAGCCCATCAGGGTCTGGTTAGTGCCTCAGATAGGAGACCCCCTCCCCTTCGAACCCCTATCTGTTCAACTCTGCTAAAGATGAAAGGATATAAATATATATAAATAGCTCTTAAGAGCACGCCACACACATTCAGTATGAAAACTATTTTCTGGAAGAACCAGAAAGTATTTCAGGAAAGGTCCTCCCAGGTTCAAGCCCTGGCATCTCCAGTGAAAAGGATCAGCTACAGGCGAAGTGAAAGACCGCCATGGTCCTGCTGAACTAGACAAAAGGCCCATATAGTTGAACATTCTGTTCTCACAGTGCCAGCCAGATGCACCAATAGGAAGAGTCCTCTCCAGCTTGTTGTCCCTTTGATGGTTGAGGCAATATATAGCCATCATGACTAGTAGTCACAGAAAGCTTTTACCCTCCATGAATTTGCCCAAGTCTGTTGGTGAACCTGGGCTGCTACTCAGGATCAATGGTACTGGAGTAGATGGTGAAAATAGCCTTTAAAAGTCCTGTAGTCAGTGCAACCACAGGAGGCTGTCTTATACTACGCAGGATATCTTTAAGTAGCCCAGGCCATAAGGCAGCAAATACAGGGTGACTGTATTACACACAATATTTTGTTTAATTTGGTGTCATTTCTGATTTCCCCACCCAACTCTCTTAAATTTCTTTTTTCAACAAAAATAGTGGAGGCAAAGGACAAAAATACTTACAAAACAATAAGATAATGGATTAGCTTCATGTAACCTAAATGGATGGCAACACTGGCATTAGGCTTTCAAAAATAAACAAATTGAAAACATACCATTGTGGTAAACTAATTTAATGAAAATCATGTTCTCCCCCAACTTGGAAGTGTGGGGTTTACCTTCAAAAAACAAGCAGCATGGGAACAATGTTTTTATTTTTTTAAAAACTTTCCCCTGTAACAATTTCAACTTGCTTTTACAAGCATTGTTATTTAACCGAGACCTTTGCATGAGTCTAGATTAAAATCTCAAAAAAATATTTTGTTGGTTTTCATCCTGCTGCTTGTGAGCTTTTGTTTACATACTTCCTCTTCACTCTCTTCCTCCTCCCAGTTTCATGTGAGTCTTTTCATGCTTACTTTTCCCTGTTTGCTGATTACTTTAAATATTTTGGATAAGGTCAAAAAGGAAAGGAGAAGGAGTGAAGCAGATATGGAGGAAAAAGAATACATACATTAAAACCAAAGAAGGTGTTTAGATTTAATACTATTGAAGAAAGGGGAGAACTTTAATGGTAGTGGGGGGAAATAGCACAATGGCATCAGCAAAACAGGATAAGCATTGATAAAACACAGTTATCTGTTGCTGTTCCATACAGAGAAATGAGAACTATTTTTGAGTTTTAAAATTTTTTAAAAATACATTTTGGGTAACATCAGCTGTACACATGTTGGAAGACATAAGACGTGGTCAGACTCTAAATAACTCTGCCCATTCCTCTTCAAAGCAAAGTTTTATTGTTCAGAGAGAACTGCAAAACTGTTAAGCATGTTTTAAAATAGTCACCGATTAAGTTAGCATCATCCTCTTTGTCACTGCAGTAATAGGGTGCTAAATTAAGAGTCCAAACACTTTAGATATTCCAGTTGTCTTGAACCTTGTAAGGTAGGTCATAGGAAGCTGCCTTAGTCAGACCATTTGTCCATCTGGTTTTGACTGGCATCAGCTCTTGAGGAAGAGTTTCAGACTGAGGCTTTTCCTAGCCCTGCCAAGAGTTGCCAGAGACTGAACCTGACACCTTCTGCATTCAAAATACCTGCTCCTCCCTTGCGCTACAGCCCTTCCTCCAGAGTGACTGCTGTCATACTGGAGCTGTAGGGGCTGACAGACGAGCGAGTGGCTTGCCTAAGGCCTCCTCATTAGTTTATAGCTGAGGTGAGATTTGAAGCAGTTACATCCCAGCTGTCACTGTGCAGTACACTCTACTAACCCTCAGCTTTTCTTAAGCAACAGAAAGCAGTAGCTCTCCAAATATTTCTGAAAATCCAAGAAAGCAGAGAAACTCTGAGTAGTTTCTAACTAGAAACTGCAAAATGTACAACTTCTGCTGCTGCTATGTATGTGTAATATCTCAATCTATATTGGTGCATGTGTGCACAGACACAGGCACAGGCTTTTTGCTAAAGTGAGTCATCCAACTATGAGCTGCCATTTCAGATCTCACAAAAACTTCTGTCTTGGTTTCCTCCGATTGTTTTAACGCCTTCATGCCATAATGGATCTTCAGCCCGTTACAGTGGTTACATAATGTTTATTTACATTTCTAGTCCACCCCATCCTGAAAGCTTGGGGCGGGTGCCAATAAAAAAGTGCACATAAAATATCCAATTAAAAATTAATACAGAAAGGGGGGGGAGTCAAGCTCATCTGCTGAAAGCCAGTTACAAACTAAAGACTTCTCAAAGCTCAGGCTTTGGTGAAGTTCTGCAATAAGGCCTGCCCCTATGGATACAGAAGCCATTTGTCCTGTTCTCCTAAAGACTTGTATTCCTACTGTGTTCCTACTGTGGGTTTGTTGACTAGACTGAGAGGTGCTCTCCAGCTGAACAAAGAGTTCTTCTCTCTCATATGTGTGTGTGTGTGTGTGTGTTAGAATAAGCTGCATTATCTCAGGGTGGGCTAGAATCTCTCTCAATATGCTAACTTTTTACTTGCAGGGATTTTTTAAAGAATAGGGAACATTTTTAAAAATACTGTATCCCTTCCGCTTGCAGTCTAAATAGACAAGAGCCCATAATACCATCTTGTTCTCCTGCATGTGTAGACCAAGCCTTAGGAAAACATTCCCTTTAATAAGGAATTTGAAAGTTTCAGCCACATGCCAGTACCACTTCCTGGTTCTACCTTTCAGTCACTCCCTGGGGAACTGCAAACTTCACCTCAAAATTGCGCAATATAGTACTCTCTCACCTGCCCCAAGAGCAGTGTGAAAATGAGGCATACAAAAGGAGAGGACCCACAGAGACCTCTGGGGAAAATGCTCATATGGTGAGGAAGTTTGTCAGCCAAGCTGGAAGCTAATGTCTCATTGGTTAGCTATCTTTGTTGTCAACACACTCCAAATTGGGGAGAATCCTGTTTTTGTTAGGCAAGGACCAGCTCCTGGAGTTTGGTAACAAAGATGAGATAGGTATGATGTTGACAGTAAGGTGGGAGAAATATGACTCACCTGCAGCTTTCTCTATTCTCGATTAACTAACACAGGCTGGATGACTGATTTATCCGTATCATGACATATATATAGGATACCTCTTGGAGGATAATTGCACAACAGCAGACAGAGGTCAAAAATGTTGCAGAAGGCATCGGAGAGGTACTAATGATTAAATTGCACACAGAGCCCTGCAAAGTGATAACCGCAAAGCAATTCCTGCTTCCATCATTTGGTAAACAATCATCCATAATCAGAATATGTTCCGCCGCAGATGCTCTCGTGGCAAAGGAAGGAATCTGCCAAGTGCCAAATAACTGCAAGAACTGTGCTTTTTTCCAGCTCAAGGCAGTCATCCAGACTATAAGGGAATAGCTGTCTCCTACCTCACAGACAAAAATACTTTGTGTGGTTTGAGGGACCACTAGCTTGAGAATCAACTTGCACCATAGGAGACTCAGCCTGGTAAAGTTCATCCATATCAACCTACCCACACATTTCAGAGCTCAGAGGAGCACTGCTACATAGCCCACGTATTCCCAATCATGTCTCAGATGGAACAGGGTCTTCTCTGTAATAGCACCCATACTGTGGAACATCCTGCCTCAAGAAATTTGGGTTCCCCACTACCTGCTTTTAGACACCAAATAAAAACCTCTGTTGTGTTTAGGCCTCGCTAATAAAGCACATACTTTGCATTCAGGTCTCAGTTCAGTCCTTGGCATCTCCAGGCAGGTTTGAGAAAGCCCCTAATCTGAAACCCTAGAGAACCATTGACTCAGTCTAAGGCCGTTTCCTAGGTTCCGCTAGTCTGTTTATTCATTTTAATGTCCATGGTGGCTGCTTGTTGCTTTTAATAGTTTGTTGGGTTGCTTACTTCTCCCTTGCTGTTTTAAAATGTGCATTTTATCTATGTCGGGGGCTCCACTGTGGAGCCAAAAAGGCAAGATACAAATAAGCCTCCCCCGTGTTCTTTATCTAAGTAGCATCTAAACAATGAATGGCTAGTTTGTTGCAGGTGTCTTGTACGCATTAATGTACGTGGACGAATCCACATGCTGTTTTGCTTCCAGACTTGTAAAAAAGGTAAAGGTGTCCCCGCACTTATAGTGCGAGTCATTTCCGACTCTTAGGGTGACGTCTTGCAACGTTTACTAGGCAGACCGTTTGTATGGAGTGGGATTGCCAGTTCCTTCCCTGGCCTTTCTTTACCCAGCATATGCTGACCACGAATGAATGGAAGGCTGAGTGGACCTCAACCCCTTTTTACCAGAGATTCGACTTCCTCCTTTCATTGGAATCGAACTCCGGCCATGAGCACAGCTTCGGCTGCGTTACCGCCACTTACCTCTCTGCGCCATGGAGGATATTACCAGATTTGTAGATTACCCTAAAAATACCTTAATGGAGACTGTTGCAATTCAACAAGATCTTAGGACAGGAAATACAGTTTAAATGATTTTACTGAAAAATTTAAATTATGGCAATATGCAAGAACTTATGAATGAGACAGGGATACATCTTTACTCAAGTAAACTCCCTCACCAGCCAGCCTGCTACTCCTTATCATATCTCTTTTGTCTCTCTGCTGATAGCAACTGAGGCAGGCAAATTTGTGCCACTTGCCAACTCCAACATGTATAGACTTGGCATGCTGTCATCTCCACTTGGGACAATAGCAACCAATCAGAGAGCAGACAAGGAAATAGAGTCAGCTCCCATTGTCTCCTTCTTACTTCCTCATGTCTTGCAACTATCAGCTCCCCTCGCCAAGATCAAACCAGTAGCAATTTTATGTCAAATAAAGATAACTCATGCCAGGATGCAAGGTAGTGAATTCCAGGGCAATATTTGGAATGAAGGGTGTAGCTGAGTTATAGCTTTGCAATACAAAACTTAATTCTTACTATCAAACATGGGATGTTAACTGATGTTTTCCTATTTTTTTATGTGCGGGTTTTCTAGTCTTTGCTGTTACATTACAAATCTGTTTTACAGTCTACAGTACCGAAGATCAGAAGCAGCGAAGATGAGAATTTTACTGGAAGTCCACCCCTCCCTGCTGTCAGCATATCCTGTCCTGATACTCTTGTTGCACCCTCTCACCATAAGGCAGCTTCCTTCCTCTTACCACCATGACTATTAAGCTTACTGAACTTAAGGCAGCAGCACCATGCCTTGTTTCCTAAGCAGTGACAGCAGCCAATGGATGTGTAAGTTCCTAATAAATCCCAATTGTACAATTTGAGGTTTTGTATGAACCAGACCTTAACCAACAAGCCAGTCCTGAAGCCGCGTCTTCCTTTTGGGCCAGTCTTCATTCTTCATCTTCAGTAGGGACAGATTTCTGAAGTTTTTTTTTTAAAAAAACCTCACTTGCGCCCCCCAAAACCTGAGTTCTGAGATAGTAACAATACATGGATCCATCTTTTCCTCCTCCCCCTCCAAAATAAGACAGAATTAGGCATTCAAGGAATAAAGGAATGATTTATTTCAGGGTCTTTTATACAATTCAAAGCAGGAGGAGATGGGGAGGCATTAATTCCCTTCAATCCACGTTCCCTCATAGTATTTCACACCGCAGAAGGAAGTCCATAGCTTGTCACCACAGGTAGACAAACAGGCACCTCTCTCTGAACAAAGAGACTTCCTCCTCACTCAACTGAATAGCTAAGGAAACCAAAGAAAATCCCACATTCCAATTTTTCTGCTTACAAAGTTTCCGTCTTTGAGAGAACCCAAAGGTTCTGGCAAGTCTTGCTCATCCAAATTGGTACCCAAAAATGGCACACATGTAGATGGGAGGACTTGAAATAAGGAAGTTAGTCCATCTGAAAAGTGGTGCTCCTTTAAAGGGTTCACTTTCAACCGAGGTGGCTTCATTCCCACTACTTTCAGCAGACACCAGTCTAACCGCTTGCTCCTGTTTAGTGCTCATGTATCCAAAATACCTCCTCCCCTGCACAGTTTGGCTGTTACAGGGCAACTGGGTTGTCCCCTCAGGACACACAAGATGTGATCGTCCATCATCTTCCCAGCTTTTCTCTCCCTTCTAAGTTCACATTTGCTGATAGTGGCAGGCCCCGATCTTTTTGGATGTTGATTTGCATGAGGGAAACAGGGGGTTAAAATTCCGCATACTGTTGTTTAAGAGTATCACTGATGAAGAGGGGGAAATTAGAGGGCAGCCATGTTAGTTTGTAGCAGCAAGACAACGAAAGTGCAGTGCTGTTGCAGAGGCCAATTGGTTTCTTGAGGTACATAAGGGTTCACATACCCAACTGCCCAATTTATCTGATGTAAAATAGAAAGGAAAAAGAGAGAGGCAGAACCACAAACCCTGCCTTCTAGAGGAAGCAAATGAAATTGAAAGCCTTCCTTTTCATCCGCAGATTTGTAAAAAACACAGAATTAGAAGGGGGAGACATTTGCCCCTCCTCAAACCAGGCACACCTTCTAGCTTCGTAAGGATCTTTATCTTGCACAGCACACCAGTTGTTGCCCATAGTGACAAGTTAAGGTCAGAGATGTGCATTACAGGTGTTTGCAAAATGGCACTAACCAGTGGACAAAAACCAGCACATACGTGCCCTCCATTTGTGCAGGGAGGAATAAGGAAGCCAGGGTTCTTGAGGAGCATAGGAACACTGGGGCGTCAGAACCTTTGAGCTCTGTTCCCAGTTCTGGAACGGTAGTGTGGTTCTGTGGATCATACGAGGGAGAGTCCAGGAGCCAGGATTTTAAGTTCAACTCCCTTTGCTAATAATGCCCAAGGGATCAGAAAATGGCCCTGCTAAAAATCAGCATTAGTTTATTAACTCGTTAACAAAGACAACAGAATGCCAAAAAAAAAGAGAAAGATGACACTCCCCCTTCAATTTATTTGAGGGAGGGCTAAAAGGCAGGGGAAACCGATTTCCTTTCCCTCCTGTAGGGGAGGTTGCTCCCCTCCCCTTCCCCAACCTGGGCACCAGGGTCTCACCCCAAGACATCACATTAAGGGGGTCCAGAGATGGGTTACCAGGGTTCACAGCCACGTAGCAAAGCGCAGTTGTACAGCAAGTCGACAGGGGCACCCCCAAACTGGTAACCCCTGAATCCTGTGCTCCCCTCTAAAATCCAGTAGGGGAGCTGGGTACAGTCCCAAATCATCTCCAGGTGAAGCAGAGACCTGTAAGAAAAGGGGATCCCATGAGGGTGACAGCCACTCAGTACTCAGGGAGTCCTGTCTACAGATCAGTTCGTTCACATGATGCAGCAACATTTAAATCATTTAGCTGCACCATATTACGAGTTATGAAGACAGATGCGGGGAAACCAAAACCCCAAACCATCCCCTGCAACAGACACGTACAGTTCTTAAATTTGTAGTAGCAAAAATAACTTATCAACAAAACTTGATAAAGCCTGAGGAGCTTGAGGGAACACGAAAATGTGTGCTCCCTCCAACCCCAGCAACAGCCAGAGAGCATGTGATGCAATTAAGTATTTGTAGGCAATGACCAGACCCAAAACTTCTCTAGTCACAGTCACATAAAATGTTCAAACACTCTCACAACTCCTTTGCATGCCACGAGTTCCATGTGTATTTCATAAGTTAAGTGGCTCACTACAAGGATCTGCTCTACCCAGCTGCATGTCCCTGGGCTGGTGCCAAGCCAGTACTTCTGTGGGTCTACCCTGCTTTTCAGCATTCCACTAATACAGCGGAGCCAGCGGGGTGATCAGCTGTAGCGCGGGGAGCTCGCACGCTACAGCTGATCACTGTCAGCTGGAGTGTGGCAGCTGGAATACAGTAGGGCCCCGCTTTTCGGCAGGGGCCTGGAACATAACCTGCCATATGACTGCCTACTGTATCACATTGTAAATTTTATCTGGAAAATAAATAAAACATTATATATACAAACAAACGAAAGCTCTTGAACAAGAGCAAGGTTTATACTAACCAGTGGTCCAAATAGCCCCTCAGGGTCCTTGGTAGCCAGGCTGGAATCGCGCTGTCTCCTCAAATATAAGTTCTTTCAGCTTCTCCTTGGGCAGGTCATCCAGCTCCATGTCAAAGGTGAATGGCTCCTCAGCAACCGGCTAGTGTGGGGCAAATAGAGAGAGAGAGATAAAAACCCAGGAATCCTGGCTCCCAACCTTCTTCCTCTCCCAAACCACCCGTTCTAACCCATCACACGCCATTCCTTGCCCTTTGAATAGTAGTCAAACCCCAAGAATCAAAGCATCCAGCACCTCATCTGAGGGATCGTAGTACTGCTCTAGGTAAGGGTGGGCAAGGGACTCCTCCACCGTGATGCGCTTATTAGGGTTAAAGGTCAACATTTTGTCCAGCAGGTCCAGAGCTGAAAAGGGAGGGGAGGAGAAAAGACGGCGCAGTATCAGCAACCAGACAGCAGATGGCAACAAGAAGAACATCCACTGGGCTAACAACATGGTTGCAGGGCTGGACAGCACTGGTTGTTTAATGCTGTGGGTCAGAACAAAGATGGATGGGTTCATGTCACTGACACTACACAGCAAGACGCCTGATGGATCAGGACGAGGGTTCATCTAGTCTAGCATCCTGTTGCCAACAGTGACCATGCTCATGTCCCACAAACAGGGTGTGAAAGCAACAGCTCTCCCCCTTTTAACATCCAATATTCAATATACTGCTTTCCAAGGTCCATTAAGCTATCATGAATATGACAGCTGCTGATACCACTATCATCCTACATATATCCATCTAGCACCTTTTAACATGATCTATGCTAGCAGCCCCCAGCCCCACATGCTCACGGTGCTTCAACCATTCAATCATATTGCTTTTTTCTGTGCTTTCTTCAGGTCTACAATATACTTTTTGAGATGGGGTGGCCCAAATACACCACAGATTTACACAGAGGCAGTACAATAATAAAAGTTTTATTTTCAACCCCTTTCCCTATTAATTAAATGCCCCCATGGCTAGCTTCTCTCCATTGCAGAAGTGTTTATTTTTACTTTGCTACCTAGTCTTCAACCTGGTTTATAAAACATCCTGCTCTCTTATCCCATGACTGCCAACAACACAAGATCAGACCAGACCAAAGGCCTGTCCATTCCAACCTGTTCTCAGTAGCCAACCAGAAACCTGTGGCAGTGTATTCCTAGGAGCCATTGTTGATTTTGTCGATATATATTATCTTCATGCATGTTGAAACACTGAACAAATTAAGGCGGGATTTCACTTTGAAGATGCCACACTGATTTGCTCTCAACAAGGCTTGTTCTGAGTGCATAATAAATTCTAGTTTTAAAAAACTTTTTATTCTAATTTTTACTTTTTTAGTCCATTTAATACCACTCCCTTATATACATATATATGTATATATGTGTGTGTATATATATATTGTATTGTATGTATTTTAATTTTCTTTAATCTTTTTGTGTTTTTTATTGTGTACAATTTTATTATGAATGCGTGCGATTTTATTGTAAGCTGCCCTGAGTGCCTTATTATAGGGTAGAATGGTGGGATAAAAATATTTTAAATAATAATAATAGCTTTAATGATTCTCACCAATTTACCTGGAATGGAAGTTAAGACTTACAGGTCTGTCACTTGAGTCTAGCCTCTGAATCCTCTTATTGTTGTTGTTATAGTCACAATCCTCCAGGAGGCTGATTTTAATCTTAAGTTGCACATACTTGCTAGAAGTCTAGCAACATCACATCTGAGTCATTTAAGAACTCTAGGGTGAATGCCACCTGGCCCCAATTGCATTAGTTTACAACTTCCCAAAGGTGTTTTTTTTTAGAGCTAGTTGTCACCTCAATTTAACATAACTCCTTTGGTGCTCTCCCCCAAAACAGTGTTTTGAATGCCAGTCTCCCTAACATTTTATCTATCCTCAGTGTGGACAAACCATTATTTTCGCTTCTCGATCATCACTTCTCCTACTTCCAATAGCATTTGTATTCTAAGGCCCGACTGCCTCTCAGGCTGGTTTTTTGCTCTTGAAGAAATGACTTGCTGGTTGTTCATGCCTTAAACTGTTTGCTCTTCAACTTACCTGGGAGTCTCACTGAACTTAGATGGACTTGCTTCCAAGTACACACATACAGGATTGTGCTGTAACAACTGAGCAGATTATGGGCAGGGCTACTTCTATGGGTTGCCGCATTTACCATTGGCCAACCCCCAAGCCCATCAGCAGCTCTTTCTGCCTTCTTCCTCTGGAGGAAGGCTATCCACTGCCTGGAGCAGAAGAAACAGCTCCACATTTCTCTAACGCATTGTATCTTTTTGTGGATGAACTGTAGAGCTGCTTTGGTAATTGTAAGCTACAATCTTGGCTGAAAAAACGGCATAAACACAAGGTAACAATCTCAACCATCTTGGCTTCGAGGTTTCTAACACTCATATTTTTTTCCCTTTTATTGTTTTTATTTTTTGCCGCGGAGTTTCCCTGCACCTGATATCTTGGACAATTTGATTAGCTGTCTATTATCTCTGCATTACATTTCTAGTAACTGTCTTATATTTCCATTCAATTCACCTATGAATGTTTTTTGTTTGTCTGCAACCAGGTCCCATTAATTACAAAGACCTAAAGAAAGTTTTTAAAAACATGAAGCAAGCACACAAATTATTGTCTTCACCTAGAAACAAAGCTAGGCCCCACGTGATGCATGTTAGGTGGCTGAATATGCAGATGCATTAGGACACTAGTTGAAAATGCAGACGCTCAGTCAATGCTTATGTTTAAACAGTGACAAGAGGACTGCAAGCTTCACATGCTAATAGGACCTTTACTTTTCAGCAGTTACTTGTGTATACAGAACAAAAAATAGATACACTTCAAATAAGGATCTTAAGATGAATGTAGAGATTTTAGTGTCAGCTCCAGGCGGGAAAAGGTTGAAGACTTCTGACTTAGGTTAGACTGTTAAGCGTGAAACACTAGAGGGACCCTAGAATGGGGTTATCATCAATGAGCAATGAATGTTGGGACATTAGGAAGTGGCTGTGCATCGTAAGTCTTCTTTCCCTTACCTTTGGGATCAGCCTTAGGGAAGAGTTTGGCCCAGGGGACCTTGGGCTTTTGAGGCAGTGACTGGAGATAGTTGCGAGCCTTCATGTTGATGATGCAGTTCAAGTCATCTTGAGATGGGGAACCCAAAATACCTGTAGCGATGGGCAAACAGAAAGTCATTTGGTGTCTAGGACAGGACAAATCCTAGAAGGGAAACATTTTTATATGCTGTAACAAGCAAGGCCTCAAGCATTGAAAGGCCTCAACCAGAGGCCAGGAAGGACGAATCAGCCATTCGATGGAGAGAGAAAAAAAATCTCTCCCCTCCAATGCCAAAATATTTTCTATGCCCTCATTCCCCCTTACCCAGGATGTGGTTGAGCTGGTCCAGGTAGTGCTTGCCAGGAAAGATGGGTCGGTTTGACAGCATCTCAGCCAGAATGCAGCCCACAGACCATATGTCAATAGACTTAGTGTAGCCCTAAGAAACGGAGAGGAAAACATGGAAAGGGAACCAGGATTTGGGCTTCTTTAGTCCTTCCCTGTTCTCGTGTACCATGCATAACCACCCCCCAATTCATGTGGAGGCTGCTTCCTCCTTGCACAGTGATTGTTTGCGTAATCAAGGCTTTCAAGCTCTCATAAAGAAAGGAATCAAACTATGGGCCCAGCAAAAGAACAGCATTCAAGACAATGTCTCTCTTTTCCAGCTAGCCTATAAGGGCTTGAAATACAAGAGAAAGAGAGAGAGGTATGCATCCCTTAATGCCATCATAGATAACAAAAGAAAGCTGGCAGCACAGGAAATGTAGGAAGGGTGGGGTAGAGTGCGAAGAACAATAGGGAAGGAGTGGCTATGAAGGGGCAAGGCACTAAATCCTTAAGGAATGGGGGGGAAGAATGTTGATAGGTGAGGATACAGGAATCAGGGCAAAGAATGGACAGAAATTAAGAAGACATTACACATCTTGTTGCTGTTGTCTCAGTACAGCGAGCTAGACTAAAAAGATAAATATCCATCTACTGGGTGTGAACTATGCGTTTTTAATTATGAAAACATCTTCATGTTGCTTTCATGGTTATGCTAGATCTTACTTTTCTTCCCAGAGAAGTTGAGAAACCTCACTCCCAACTAACTGAACAGACATCACTTTTTGTGTGTGTTTAACTTGGGCGTTTCCTAGCTTCCAGTCCCCCTCCATGCTGATCAACTTACCTTGGAATTAAGCATGATTTCGGGGGCTCGGTACCAGCGAGTGGCAACGTATTCTGTCAAGAAACCTGTGTGGTCATGGTCTGGATCAGCAATCCGGGCCAGGCCAAAGTCACAGATCTGTAAGGAGAGAGAGAAAAAAGAATGTACAAGAGTGGCAAACACAGGATGAGCACAAATGTAAATGGGCTGCAGAATGCAGAGGGGAACAGGATGGCATCAGATGGAGAGGGAAGCAGAAAGTCTAGCAAAAGTTGCTGAATTCCACCTTCAGGTCACACGTGGTGTTGATGAGAAGGTTGCTGGGCTTCAGGTCCCGATGAAGCACGTTGGCAGAATGAATGTATTTCAGCCCTCGGAGAATCTGGTAGAGAAAGTAGCAGATGTGGTCATTGCTGAGCTGCTGGGTCTTCAGCAGCTTGTAGAGATCTGTTTCCATCAAATCCTGAACTATGTATCTGCAGAGACATGGTGCCCCCTCCAGGAAAGGGGGAGCAAGAGCAACAGTCAAGGAAAGCAACTTTCATGCTGCACACAAGTGAACACTGATGGTACGGGAAGGGGGTATTAATTGTACACACAATTGAATGAACCACCCAGTCTCTTCCCTAGATGGAGCTAGCTTTTGGTAGCTGTGGCTCAGCAAGACAGCAAGTGCTTATAAAATTTCCAATGACTCTAGTAGAATGTATCACTGTAACCATGAGGCAGGTAAGAACATCGTATTTTTACATGCCTGTGATGTAAAGATATTCACAGGGATGGTACTGAAAGAGCATTCTTAGACTAGGAGAGTTTCTTAGGCCTAGTCCATTAATGGCATCTTGCCTAGGGCGATACCCTGAAGGCAACAGGGATCCAATGCAGATGCTGGTATTAGGATCTATTCCCAGCAATCCTACAGCATGTCATTATGTCGTGTGCCAGCCAAAGCATCAGAGCTGCACATATGGTTCAAATATGGACCAGGAGCCAGGGAGGGGCTCTATACAGATCCCAATATGGCTCCCACAGCCTCTGGGGATGTAAATGTCTAGTCATGTAGATTTCCTTCCAGGCTTAGAAGGGGCAACAACGTTTTGCAAGGATACACATCGCGCATCTGATCGATGGTAGGTGCACGCAGAATGTCATTGATGCCGATGACATTCTCATGCTTGAAGCGCAAAAGGATCTTGATCTCTCGCAGTGTGCGTTGGCAGTATGTCTGGTGCTCAAACGGACTGATCTTTTTTATGGCAGCCCGGATCTTGTTGACATGGTCATAGGCAGAACTATGAGAAAAAGAAGATAAAGATACTTGCAGACAGGGACCTCCAGGTCTGTGCACACACCCAGACTGTCTCTTCAGTGCACTAATTTGCCTATCTTTCACCCAATTGCCCAATTTCTTCCCCTTCCTCATTGGAAGAAAGCAGTGCAGTGCTCCACAAGAGCAACTGAGAGGGATCTGCTTCCAAGAAAGCCAGTCAGAAACTCCAGAAGCACACTAAGGTTTTGGACCATAGTCAACAGGATTAATAGAAGGACAGAAGGGAGGAAACAGCAGGGATAGCAATATAAATAGTGTGGTACAATCAAAGTTATTTAGAAGATCCACAGTGTTATCACCACTTGGCAAAACTATGAGGGCTAACAGAACAGAGATCTAAACAGTTGACACTAGGTGATGTGGTCTAAAGCTCTGAAGATACAGAGTGCAAGCACAAAAGCCTAGAAAAATCAGATGATTAGAAAAAAGATAATGAATACTTCAAAAAAAGGGGGTTATGAGTTTGAATGCTACTACAGGTACTGGAGATTCAGGTACCAAATCCAAGCTGGTATAATATGATGGCTAGGTTTAGTACAATGGGATATTGCAAAGACACTCTTAGCCTGGCGAACTTTTTTAAGCAAAAGTGATGCACAAATTTCAGAAATTGGAACAGCCTAGCATGAATGTAGAGGCTATAGGCCAAGAGTAGAAGAGGACATGTTTTATGATTGACTAGTATCAGTGAGTCTCAATATGACATTTAGCAACACTGGTGAATCTGTCTGGCTTGAAGGGATAGCGGTCTAAAACCCAGGGAGTAGGGTTGACATGCTAGCGAGAGTTCCTGCACTACTTAATAACTACATGGCAATGAGAGGTTTGGCAAGAAGACAAGTTCCTAACTTGGAAATTCTTGTGCCAACAACAGTTGGACAGAGACATTTATCAGGTGCAGCTTGTTTATCGATAGTGCTGCACTCATGAGGGATCATAGAGCTGCAATCTGCAAACGTCTTGCCATCTTATTATTAAAATGCACAGAAGTACCCTTTAAACGAGCAGCAGGCAACTGAAAGTTGGCACACCACCAGTCAGACACTGAACAATGGGGGAGGGCGTTAGGAAGAAATCTGGTAAATATTGGCACAAAGAGACAGCGGACTTGCAAGGGCCAGTCCCTGGGAGGGGCTTAGAACACAACAATGACTTGGCGCGGTTAGGGTGTGTTTATGTGCGTTTCCAGTTCACAGTGCGGTTTGGGGCGACAGCATCTGCAGAATATGTCTGCGGCAGAGAAATATTCATGGACACAACGACCCTTAAACTGAGGCACACTGCAGCTAGGAACCAATGTGGAGGGGACTGGGGTGATGGGGAAGAAGAACACTGACAGAGCGCCACTCGCCTCTATGGGGGTTCAGTAACTAAGAAACAATATGGCGGAAGCCTGTCTGAGAGGGTACGGCGGCCGCGTGGGCTAATTTCAGGGGTTAATTTAGCCACCCAAGCCGTGGTCATTTCGCCCGAGTACGGCACCCGGACAGGGCCATTCTGCATGGTTCGCGCTCACTCACCAGACCATGCCGTACGCCCCCTCGCCGATATACTGCAGGTCTGTGTAGCGCGGCCCCACGTCAAACACCTGCCCTTTCACCGTCTCCACTCCCAGCCTTGGAGCTCCTGGTACCGGCACAGCCCCCGCCCCGCCTGGGGCCGCTGTTGCCGCTGCTGCCGCCATGGCCGACCTGATCAAGAAGCTTCTGCAGCCGCTCCTATCGCAGCTTTACCCGGAACCGACACCGCCCGATAACACTGCGCATGCGCTCGCCCAGGACACTGAGCGTCTGCTACTGCTCATGCGCTCAGCAAAAGCTGCGACTCGAGGTCCTTCTATGGCGCATGCGCTTGCCCTGTCCCGAAGTGTTTTGCAGGCCACCGCGCGCCTGGTTTGGATTGGGACGTCAGGATCTCAACCCGGAAGTGCCGCGCCCATAACATTCCACTAAAGGTCCACCCTCTCTCGCGCGTAAGGTTCAGCCCCGTTGGGCCACGCCCTTTGGCTCTGATTGGGCCACGCCTCTTGGCTCAGCTCACCTCCAATCCAATTCTTGACGCCGCGCGTTTGCTCTTGTTTCAAAGCCCGCCCTTAAATCCTCCTCCTCCTTATGTTCGCGTGTTTGAATCTCCCGTGAGGTGATAGAAAGCTTGTGCATGTACTGATTTCATTTTATTCATTTCGATTTCTAGCCTACACCATTTTAAATAGAGATATGCAAAGCTACATCGGTTGGATTTCTGCTTGTTGTGCACTGTCTGCTTTTACTACATTTATATATCATATTTGGCTGTAAAAGCTGTAAAGGAACTTTACAATCAAAACAAAGCAACTAAAAATTAAAATGAAGGATTGTATTCAGGTATGTCCTACTCAAAATAAACCAAATTAAATTAATTTAGTCATGTCCAGTAAGTTCAATGGGTCTGCTTTGAATAGGGCTAGCATTGAATACCACCCAGAATCTAGAAACTAACGGGCAAATAGTCTTAACAAAATACCAATATCCCCAGAACAATGGGGGGAAAGGGATCAGAATAAGCAATACAGTTGCAAAAAAGAAGGCACAGTGGAAAACAAGATTTCACTCCCCTTGGAAAAGAGGCGAGACTGTTTACCTCACCTTTAGCCGGGACAAGTTCTGAAGAATAGGGGCTACTGTGGAGAAAGCCCTATTCCTTCTGGATAACATCCACAAATAGAGCAGGGCTTAATTGGGCAGATCTTAATGCCAATGCATTATATGGACTTTAAATTTTTTATCCCACCTTTGAAAATCAAAATCTAATCCACGAGCTAGCAAAATGAATAAAACCAACCATTAAAAGCCTGATGGAATAAAAAAGGTTTCAAATAGCATATTAAAAATAAGAAGAGGGTGGGATTGGTGGATTTCCCCAGGGAAAAAATTCTGCAAATCATGGAGCCACTACAAAGAAGTCTCTGTTTTTGGTATCTGCAAATCTGATCCTAACAAATGATACACCAGAAAGCAGGGTAACTGATGCCAATCTTTAGGGCCAGGGTAGAAGCTGACCATGGGCAAAGCAATCCTATACTCAAGTTATGCTAGGTTGCAGATACAAGGTGGGGCAGAATAGCGCACCAAGGATCTCCTAGCTGCTGTAGCAAGAGTATAAGATTGCATCCTTAGTTTTGTATGCACACAAGGAATGATTAAGAGGGCTTCTCACCAGCTCCGACAGATCTTGTCAGCACACAGAAGATGGCTTGAGTTGTGTCCTCTCTTTGGAGTATGATTATGTATATGAAACATGCCCTAACCTTTCAAAGGGAGAGGGGACATGCATTATGAGACCTCACTCCTGGTTCATAAAATGGAGATGCAAGAGGAAAGGGGCACAGACAGGAAAAACATTTTTGTGATGTTTGAGGCAATCTCATGATTTTAAGGGGCTGGATTATTAATTGATTGATTTAAGATATTTTTTTTTACCCTGTTTTTCCACCAGAAAGCAATCCCAGTGTGAGTTAAAACAATCAGTAATAAAACAGCCCCTTTCCTTAGGCTTGCAATCTTAAAGACATGGCATAAAAGGAAAAGGTATTGGTATAAGATGTAAAAGTAGTATAGTGAATGCGATTTGGAGGTTGAATATTGAACTGATGCATACGAGTATTCTAGTTCAGTTTTGTTGGATCCCAGCTCATGTGGGCATTGTTGGGAATGAGATAGTTGATCAGGTGGCTAAGAAGAATTGGAACAGAAGAACATTGATTTTATGTTGCCTCTGTCCACTTTGGAAGTCAGAAGATGATAAACTATTGATGCTGAAAGAGTGGCAGAAGTGGTGGGAGATGGAAACTACGGGTTGATATGTGTTTTTCGTTTGTCCAACTTTCAAGTGAAAAACTCTAAAGTCCTTTGAAGGACGACTGAGACAGGTTAACATGTTTAGAGTCCTAACGGAACACTGTGCTCTTAGGTGGTTTGTTCAGGGTAGGATGTATGGACTCTAAGGGCTGTGAGCTCTGTGGGATGGTGGAAACTGTGGGTCATGTTCTTTGGGATTGTATTAGGTATTTGGAAGCTAGAGAGCCTCTCCTCCAAAAGCTCTGTGTTTTGGGGATTAGAAACCTGAATGTGGGTTTGGCCCTTAAAGACAAAAGCCTCTGGGGCTTGGTACTTGAGATTTTTTGGCAGTTTGTTGAAAACACTGAAAGGTTGTAAAAGAGTTGTTACACAAGGTTGACAGTAGGTGGTGATAATAGGGCCTTATCTTGGCCTTGATTTGCCAATAAACACCACCAGCAGCAGCAGCACAAGAAAAGGTATTGGGAGGGAAAAGGGGAGAAAAAAACTCATTGAGATTTGGACCACTCCAGATGTTTTGGGGAGCTTAGTAATATTTGGTCTCTTGTGAGAAAGGAACATAAATGTGACATTTTGAAACCCACAGGGAATACTTACAAAGAACAGAGGTGAATGAAATGGCCACTTGAATGCCTTACATCTCCCTTACGACATTCTAAGACTTTGCATTGTTAACACTGCATGTTTGTGCGTGTGTGCGCACATGCTCCTAACTACTGCCTCCTATATTTTAGGATCAAGAGGCACTATCATGCCAGAAAGCTTAGCCCCCATTTTCTTTCATGGCACTAATTCACTGTTTAAGGCCAGGGTTTTTTTTATTTATTTTTTTTTTCAATAATTTTTATTCAGATTTTCATAAAACATACAAGACGAAATCATAAAACATTCAAAGACAAAAAACAAAATCAAAAATAGTTAAACAAAAAAGAAAAAAGAAAAAAAAAACAAAAATAAAAAATAAAGAGTAAAATATTGACTTCCCATTTGTCAAAGATCAAATCAGTTATAAGTCTATAATATATAACAATCCTGTCTCTTAAGTCATATTATAAAATCACTTTCCTCCAGTAGTTATCTTACTTAATCATCAAATCTCATAAACATTACTTTATTCTTTCCACAAAAAGTCAAAGAGAGGTTTCAATTCTTTAAGAAATATATCTATCAATTTTTTTTTCCAGATAAGCATATCGATTAATCCATCTCATTACTAATTATGATAATCTTATTGTCATAACCATAGTCAAAATAAACATTTCAATTAATCCATCACATCAGAATCTGTTAGGTTCAGTAATTTCAGTAGCCATTGTTCTATTATCCCTATTAGTTCCATTTTCCATCTTCCATCTTCAGTAGTCTTGTTAAGTCCAGTAATTTCAGTATCCAATCTTCCATTATCAGTATTCCATAATAATCTTGCTGTCAAAGCCATAGTCATATAATAAGAGTCTGATGGGAATTACCTCTATCCCAAATATTTTCTTGCCATCCATTCTGAATAGGTTGCTGAAATACTGCTGTAAAATCATATCTCTGTTCTTTTTTTCAAAATACACTGGGTCATCTCTTGAAAGTTTTTCCATTGTCACATGGCTGCAGTTAATTCCATAGATTTTCTCTATATTGGGCTCCATCACATCAATCCAGTCCAGAAGATTATCCATGCCATTGATAACTTTATCTCTAGAATCTTCATTAATTTCTTCAGAGATAACATTGAGTTCCAAACAATAGATTTTATTTCTAAAGTCCATAGACTCCAAATCTTGTTCCTGTTCCACGTTTGTTCCAATCTCCGGGATCTCCTCTCTCACAGGGACCCCTGTTCCAGTCTCCAGGGTCTCCTCTCTCACAGGGACCCCTGTTCCAGTCTCCAGGGTCTCCTCTCTCACAAGGACCCCTATGTCTTTAATCTCCTGTGTCTCCAAACAATAGATTTTGTTTCTAAAGTCCATAGACTCCAAATCTTTTTCCTGTTCCACGTTTGTTCCAATCTCCGGGGTCTCCTCTCTCACAGGGACCCCTTCCAGGGTCACCTCTCTCACAGGGACCCCTATATCTTTAATCTCCTGCTTCATTTTACTCAATTCAATTTTCAGCTCCTTACAACCCTGTCGCAGGTTTTGTTTCGTTATCTCAATCTCATCCATTATTTTCTGAAACATAGTTATTTCCAGATTCTCAGCCACTTTCTTAATTGCCATTTTAAAAGAAAAATATAGGAAAACCACTTCTTATTTCAGCAACAATTGGGTTAATACTCCAAACTTGGTGACATCACAGTATAAACAGAGCAGACAGCCTTATCTCTCCATGCTTAAGTAAACAAAATGCAGTTCCCAGGATCGAAACAATTAATGGCGGTCGTCAGGAAACAGATTCGTCAAAATAAAATAGACCAAAAAGAGAGTAGTCTCAGACAATATAATATTCTTCAAAATAAAAATCTGGAATAGAAATCCCTCTTCTGTGTATATCTTTAGAATGCAAATCCAGGACAGCTTTTTGCAACAAAAACAGAGATAAGCTATTAATTAGTGAGTAGCAGAGAGAAGTTATGGCTCCCCAGTGAGATGTCAAAAACCGATCAATCTGGCAAATCTCTTTTAAACAGCAACAATTTAAGTCAAGTAAAAGAAAAATATAGAAAGAAGGGTGCTTGCCTGTTAGTGCGTTCTCTCTTAGAAGATAAGATGAACGTTCGCTTTATCAGATAGAGCTTGTTGTTGAAAATCCGTCCCACCTTCGTCGGCTGGACCTCGTCCCATAAATTAATGAGATCTGGTCGTCCCAACAAAAATAGGCTTTGAGGTTAATCTCTTCGTTTCTCCCTACCCGGGAGAAGTTTAATCAGTCAAAAAAAAAAAAAATCTGACTGATATATCTGAATAAGCTTCTTTTGAGGCAGGAGCCCGTCTCAAAAGCAGGCACAGGCTAAGTCACCCTTCCCGGAAGTCAAGGCCAGGGTTTTTTTTAGAGAAGAAAGTTGAAACTAAAAGAAGTCTTGTGTCACTTTAAAGTAGAGGCCTCTCGATTTCGCCCTTGCAGATCTCCCCAGGGCATAGCCCTCACCAGCCCTGCTTTGCCCCCTGGCTGGAATGTGTCTTTGAACTCTGCAAGTGCCTCTTGCTGCATGGAGGATCGAAGAGGGGCTTGTATCCTGCTTTAAAGACTATGGTTTATATTCAATTTTAACCCTATACAGTGTAGACCCATTCAAATGAATGGACATGACTAACTTACGTTCATTCATTTCAATAGGTCTTCTCTGAGTAAAGCATAATTGGCTACAACCCTAACAGATTTACAGCTCCAGCCTATACTCAGCTACTCAGAAATCAGTCCCATACTCCTAGGTATGCATGTATAGGACTGCGACCTTATTGTATAGTGTGAGCTTTTGTCAACAACGTGGCAGTGCTGGGCGGAGATCTAGGTTGGGTTAAAAGTCTCTTCTAACCACAAAGCTTCTTGGATGACTTTAAGTCAGTTTCTCTCTCTCTCTTAGCCTAACTTAGTGAGAATTAAGTGGAGAAGCCATGCATGCATTCTGCCCTTGAGGTGCCTGGAGGAAGGGAATAAAAAATGTAATAAATAAATGGTTTTATTTATTTATTAATTAAATTTATATCCTGCCCCTCCCAGTAGGAGCCCAAGGCGGCAAACAAAAGCACTAAAAACACTCTAAAACATCCTAAAAACAGACTTTAACAAATATTAAAACAAAACATCCTTAAAAACATATTAAAACATCTATACAAACATTTTTAAAAAAATGTTATTCTGGCAGATTTATATATGAAAAGTTAGACAAAAGGCCATGTGAAGTGCTACATTTGAACATAACTTTTTATAAATGCCAACTTCACGCGGATACCTATTTGGACATTTGGATGGCATATTTGAACTTTATCTGTAGATGGATGTATTGATGACTACTGTATTGTCAATGTGAGCTGATGGGTTTTAAAAAAAATTCTTTTCCCTCCTTTTCTTTAATAAATTTGCAATAAAAATCAATTTAAAAAGAAAGAAGCACCATTTAGTTCAATGGGCTTTACTCCCATGTAAGTGTCTATATAGGGTTGCAGCCTAAATGCAAGAAGTAGTCTTGTGACATTTCTACATAAAATTCAAATGCATACAAATCAGTACATTGACGATCTGCAACAGTATTAATAGGTGATAACACAATTTTCCTGGCTTTGCTATGCTAAGTTAACTTCTACAGAAATACCACTGCTCTCAGTTGATCCTAAACATAAATGCTTCTGAGTTTACATACTCTTAATGTCAAAAGAGGCTTTGTGGCTTCACTTGAAATAAGTAGTTGGAGTGGACGAATGTAAGAGAGACCTTCATTGAATTTCAAAGGGTTGCTTTGTTTCTTTTTTTACACTGACACTGATCCACCATCACTCACATCTAGCCACCCTCCCCCTGCAATCAATCAATCAATAAAATAAATAAATCCAAGTAACAAGAATGCTTTGGCACCTTCAACTAATGCATCCGAGCATGAGATTTTGTTTGCAAGAGCCCTCTTTGTCAGATGGCATCTGTTAAAGAGGACCCTACACTTATTTTGGATGGAAGATCACATCACAATAAACGCATTAGTCTCTAAAGGTGCCAAAGGACACATGGCTGTTTTGGCTGTACCAAAATGACATGTTACCTCATCTGGAATGGTCAGCTAACAAGCGTTTCTCTACCTATCAGCAGGGCCATGCTTAAATAAATAAATGTCTCCGAGACAATAAAAATTCAAGAAAAAGTTGAAGTGGTTCAGATTTTGCATGAGTTTAATTTTATACAGTAATTATTAACATTTTGCATGCTTTATTCCACATCTGCTAGTTTGACGTGACATGGAGCTCTGCTGAGCATTGGGACTATACCATTGGTAATATTGCTCAGTAATTCTTTTGGCCACAAAATTCTCGGATGGCACTAGAGGTAGCCTACACTAAATCAGTCCTACTGTTGCATGATCCCCTCTTCCTCCAACGGTGTTACCAAGTTGATTTTCCTTTGAAGGAAAGAGCCCTGAAGCGTGAAGATTTACCATGTCTTTATAATACTTGCTTCCTTTTCCCAACCCAGTGCCCTCCAGTTGTTTTGGACTACAACTCCCATCAGCCCCAGCCAGCAAGTCAATTTGGGAAGGCTGCTTTATAAATCTATGAGCATCAGGGGAAGCAAACGTTAGTCTCTCTTACAAGACAACAGATACATCCAGGAAGCAATGTGAGCAGCCCCCTCAAAGATTGCAGCCAGTGGGGCAATGGAATCCGCTCTGGGTTTTAGTTCAAACTTTTAAGGAGCTTTCCAAAGTGCTTGAAAATTCAGACTAAAACCTGGAGCGGATTCCACTGCCCCACTGACATGGAGTCACCAGCTGCCACTAGCTGCACCCCTAGTTTCTCTCTCTCTCTCTCTCTCTCTCTGTCTACTGAAGCTGCAAAAAATGATGTTTCTGTCATACACATAGATCAGTTCTATGCATATTTACTCAGAAATAAGGCTTGCTGTGTTCAGTAGCACTTACTCCCAAAGTAAAGGTGCAGAGGATTACAGCTGCACTCTCCCAAGAATTCCTCTCAGACTCTTCAGGTGAGTTGCCCATTCAATGAGGCCATCCACAGCCATTAAAGGAACATTAATATTGGTCTCATCTGCACTATACATTTAAAGCAGACCCCTATTCCCCTCACAGATTAACAATGCCCAGAGCTCTCTGGGAAGAGGGATTTACTATTAAATAACTCTAGCTCTGTGAGGGGAATAGGGGTCTCTTAACAACTCTCATCACCCTTAACAAACTACATTTCCTAGGATTCTTTGGGAGAAGCCATGACTATTGAAAGTGGTATAATACTGCTTTAAAAGTATAGTGTATTATTTTGTCGAAACTTGGTCTTTGATCAGGTGACATGGGGGCAAAGTCATAGCATTAGACCCATTCATAGAATCAATTCATAAACTCGCAATACTCAGAATCATAAGGTTTAGAAATTTGGGGGGTGGGTGTGGTGGGGTTCTCTGTGTGTGTGTGAGTGAAAACCTTGCTTTTTCAAGACCTGAATCCTGGAGCACCTTCTACACTTTGTCTGGGCTCCTGTGGAATCCAAGGCATAAACACAGCCCTGCTTATCATGGAAGGATGGATGTGAGAAAGGAGGCAAAGTATATAAGATAAAGCAGGTAATAGTGAAAATGCTTTCAGCTCCTATCTGTACCAAAACCCTCCAGGCTACAGAGGACTCTTCTTCAGGCAGGAATGAAGAGACCTGTATGGCTCCCAACCTTGCCAAACAGTTGGTTTAACAATGCATTGCTTCCCAAAGCATTTGGGATCTTGTGTGTCTGTCTTTAGCACAAATGCAGCAACAGTTCTCCATAACATAAGGGTGAAGACTGCATATGGTAAAGAAACTAGAGATGTTGGAGGGAGAGGGAGAGAGAGACCTGAAGACATATAGATATACAGAGTGAGAGAGATGTATAGAGAAGCAGAGCCTCTGAGCTCCCTGCATGTTGCACGCTGTCCCTTTAAGAGACCAACCCTCCTAGCTCTGACAGTTCTAGGGCGATGGCTCTGTTAAAAAGCTTTGAGTGGCTTCATCTCCCAATTCATTGTGTGGTGCATCTGCAACAGAAACTGAAGGTGAGAGTTTGGGGTTGGGACTAAGGGAAAGGATCTGCAGGTTGGCAGGAGGAGATGCCAGTGTACCACGGCAGGGACTCTTGCTTGCAGAGCAGTGGGGGCTCTTACATTGATTATTTTATCATGCCTGAAGCACTTTTCAGTGTGCAAAGCATTGCATGTTCCTCTTTGAATGCCTAATGTGTTTTTGAATTGCTTTTTAAAAAATGTGTTTTTAAATTTGTATATTTGTTTTTAATGTTTTTAATTGTTGTAAACTGCCCAGAGAGCTTTGGCTATGGGGCGGTATACAAATGCAATAAATAAATAAATAATCTATAGAACCCTGCAAGGCAGGTCACATTATTATTCCCATTTTAAAGCCTGGGCAATTGAAGCTTTTTCTCTTGTGGCTCAATCTGTGCTAGAATTTTGCTGTATATAGAATTTGAAATGTTCTTCCCATGTCAAATTGGCTAGCAATCCTTGGAATATGAGGTGTCTCTTGTCTTTTACAGTATGGTGTTGGAGATTGAGTGCTGGATTTGGGTCAGATGATCCCCATGAAGTGAGCAGGGGGGCTTTGGGCAAGTGTTTATCCTCAGCCCAAGTTACCTTGCAGGGTTGTTGTAAGGATAAAAATATAAGCTCGCATATATATCATCTTGAGCTCCTTGGAAGAAGGATGGCATACGGATTTGATGGATACATACATTTTGCCTTTCCACTATGTGGCTTGGCTCTGTTGCTTGAGCCATCTAAAAATTTGACAACTTACAAGCCAAAGCATGCTTTCTGGAGAGCAAGCCCAATGGAGCGTATTTCTGACTAGCATGGGATCGAGCTGCATCCTGTTCATTCAAACCATGCAGGCATATCTGGAAAAGGCTGCCTGCACGGTGCTTGTGGAGCACTCTAGCACGCCTGATCTTTACCAGAATCTGAATGCTTGTGGGTTCACCTTTTGATTGGGGGTTTGTGAGGCTGCAAATGTCCTGGGCGACTCTCCCATGAGCGAAGCCACAAGGGACTGGGATGCATGATCTCCAATTATTTTGCAACTGTGTAACACTGAGAGAGTGGCATGAGTGACAGCAACCAAGAGAGGCCACGGCTGAAGTCAGGCCTCCTATCTGCAAGAGTGCTATATTGTCTGAGGTGTAAATACTAGGATGAGATTTAGAGGCATTAGCAGGGTTGGGGGAAGGGACGACAGCCATCCATCACCAGTGCTTTAGGGCCCAGGATTTTGACCCAGGGACCACTGTGATTTGATGCCCTCAACAACAACATGGCGATATGCGAACTCTTTTGCAGGAACCATGAGCCGTAAAGTTGTGAGGTCCAGTAAGTTCCGCCATGTCTACGGACAGCCAGTCAAGACCGACCAGTGTTACGATGACATCCGCGTTTCCCAGATGACATGGGATGGGAATTTTTGCTCCGTCAACCCCAAATTCCTGGCCATCATTGTGGAAGCTAGTGGTGGAGGTGCCTTCCTGGTCTTGCCATTATCCAAGGTACCTGAACCATCCCATGGAAATATGTCCCTTAGTCTTTCTGGAATCTCCCCCCTTTACCTCAACCCTCATCTCCCACTTCAGTTCAACACCTTTCAGCTTCCCTCCCCCCCAACTGATAGCTACATGCTACATCTAACTTTGAGGTCCCCCTCCCTGTGAGTTTCTGGGGTGGCACGCCGAAGATGGCAGGGAGGAGGAGGGAGGGGCCAGGAACTTGTGAAACTGCCGAAACGACAGATCTTTCGACAGGTTTTTTCTTTTGCCTTAAATGGCCTGAAGATTGAACCTGCTGCGGAAATGGGGCTATGAGAAAGAGGAAGTGGGTTTGGGGCAGGCAGAGGGGGAAGGAAATAGGGACAGCCGTTGGTAGTTGTTGAAGCTCTCTCACCCTGTTCTGTGTCTGGCTCCCCCAGGTCCATGCTCCCCCTAATTCACTCCCCCCCCACTACCATCTCAGAAAACCCAGGAGTCCTGGCTCCCACGCTAACCTCCCCCATGCTCCGACCCATCCAGAAATGGAAGCCAACAAATTATGGTGTCCATCTTTCTCTAGGCCTCACCTCATTTCCAGTTGTCCCAGTGAAACCCACTGGGCTCCATTCTCATTGTAGATATCTGGCTTCCCTTTCCCCCCTCATCCCCAACTCACTTGCTGACTCTGTTTCCTTCCCGTTTCACTGAGGCTTTTTCAATCTTTTTGTCAGTTTGAGGCCTTGGTAGGTTCGGTCTTTCCATGGTGGAATGATACTTCCCAACAATCTGTTTAGTCTGGTTACCACACACTGTAGGGCCCCCCACATTTCTTTCTTTCTTTGGCCACTAGATTTAGGCTTGGGTTGAAGCTGGGCCTGTTTCTCCAATTTCCTCTGTGAGGATCTTGTGCTTGCCCCTAGGATACAGCATCTCATGACTCCAGCGTGATATGGGAATGAGGAGCAGATTCACACTCTTCAGGAGCGAGAGTGACAAAATGGGGGGAGAGGGGAGGAGGGGAGAGTGAAGCCATATGAACATTGCTAATCCCAGTGACGCTTGGGGCAGCAGCCCAGACTCCCCTTTCCAGCTGGGCGAATGGCCCTTGATGTTGACCCGTTGTCCTTATTTGCTTACTGTATGCTGTCCCAGGTTGTGGTTCCAGCCCATTCATTTGCTGGGTGGGACAACTGACCCTCCCAGAGACTGCAGGGAGGTGATCTTGGTTGCTGGAGAAAAGGGAGGGAGGAAGATGGATTGCAGAGTTGGCATTAACAGTGGAGAGCAGGGTAGAGTGGAGATCTAGTGCAGTCACTGGGGCATGTGACACCAGCCCAAGTGCGGGTGGGTGATGTATTTGGCTTAATAAGGCTTATAAACAGTCAAAAACAGTGAAAGCTGGTCCATTAGTGTGAATGGGGCACTACCCCACCAGTATCTCAGTCTGCCTGCCCTCAGCCAACCACCACTATCTGCCTCCTCCTTACTTACAACCGATCGGGGGTAGTTCTGCCTGTTATTGGCTCTGGCTCCACCTACTCTTGGGCTCTCTGCCCTCTGCCCTACCCGTCTCAGTGGGTACCAGGAAATGTGTGCGTGCAAAGGAACTAAATAGTTAAATTCCAGCATCCCCAAAACTGTGGGCCACAGACAGTGAAAAGGGTGGCACGGGGTTGCAAGATCCTGATGACAGTCAGCCCCAGGTACCAAAGATTTTGTCAACTAACCAGGAAAAACAACAGCAACTAAAAACCTCAGAGACAACCAGGCCTAGTTTTGTGCCTTTAATAGCAGGTTGATGTCAGCAAGTGAAGGTTTTCACAGTATAGAGATAAATGTGATCACTTGCTACCATGATTCAGCTTGCTGAGAAGTGATGCCTAAACTGACTAGATTAAAAATAGCCGATTGTGGTAATAATGTCTGCAAATCAACCTACTGTTAAAGGCGCAGACGGAGAAGCTGGCCAAAAAATTGACAGCCCTGCAGTTTCTTCAGGCTGGAAGTAGAGTTGTGTGTTTGGAGGGAGGGTGATGTAGGAGTGTGTGTGTTGGGGGGGGCGGTGGAAGAAGCGGCGGATGTGCACTTTGCATGCAAAGGACCTAAATAGGGAAGGAAAGTGACAAAGCTGAGGGGGATGGGAAAGGAATAGAAAAGAGAAATTGATGAGGAGGGGTGCAAAAATTCAGCCACCTTAAAACTAGGTCTGACAACTGGCACTTTTGGTTACTGCATTAGGTTCTTTTTCTGGCTCTTGGGGGGAAAATATATTTATTTAGAAGATTTATAAACTGATCAAAGACCTCTTCAAGTAGTGTGCAAATAAAAATTGTGAATGAAACATAGCCCAAAATCCACAAACCGATTAAACACAAATACAGTATATAGACAAGCATCATCATTCAAAACAAATATAAAATCAATAAGACTTTAAACAAAGATTTTAAAAGGAGCAATCTTGTTGGCTCCTAAGATTTACAAAAAGAATTTGCAGTCCTGCTAATAATATTTCAGGACAGGGCAAGCATCAGGGGTCACCATGGCCTGGGGACCAGCTGCTGACCCAAAGAGTCTGCTGGCCCACCTTGTTGCTGATGCTGCTCCAAATTCATCTGCCCCCTCCAAGTGTGTGACGAGACAGAGCTGCAGCTTCTATTTGCCTTGCCCCTTCCTTCTAGGCCAGCCTTCCTCAACCTGGATTCCTCTGGACTACAACTCCCATTAGCCCCAGCTAGATGGGAGGCCATGTTCTAGGCAATGGTGCATAGTAGGCCTGGCGGGAAAGGGCAAGTAATTGAGTAGTGGTGACAGTAGCAATGAGGGGTGCCCACACAGGGAAGGGGGTGCTGAGGACATCTTGACCAAGCCCCCCTCCCATCCTGGAACCAGTGCTGCAGCATAGCTGTGCATATGCACAGAAGATTTAATAAGCTTAGAAGAAGTTGATGGGGCCGTGGGGGTTACATCTCTATAAAGCGGGGATGGGGAACTTCTGGCCCTTCTCAGGTTTTTTTGGACTCCAACTCCCATCAGCCCCAGCCAGCACTGCTAATGGCCAGGGATGATGGGAGTTGTAGTTCAGCAACATCTGGAGGGCCACAGGTTCCCCATCTCTGCTACAAAGTCTGAGAAACACTGTTCTCGATGAAGAATAAAACATTGGGGGCATTGCCTAGAGTGGCCCCCTCCACTTAAAGGGGAACTTGTGTAGTCTGCCAACACTGGAAAGTATTTGGAAACAATTTCCACCAGCTGTGAAGTTAGGGAAGGCAGCCAAGACATTACAGGGAAAACAAATGGTGGCAACTCATACTTGGAGGAGATTTTGGGTCTAGAGCTCTTAGTTTTTCCTTGCAGTTGTAGATGATTGTATTGGGACAAAGTGGGGAGGGAATGCTTCTAGCTCTCCAAACCTTGGTGTGTTCTGTTAATGGGGTCAGGAGAGGGTACCCTGCCAGGTGGTTTGCTTCTCACAGCTTTTCACAGGCCCATAACTGGAAGTCAAGGCAGTGTGTTGATTTCAATGAAGAGAGGCTATATAGAAAGGTTGGGTTAAACCCTGGAAATATAATTCATTCATTGGATTTAACTGCCGTTCAGCAACGAATACAGTATATACATTAACAACAATAACATTCAATATCACTGCTTAAAACCAAAATACCAAATAAAACCATACCAGCATAGTAAATAAATATCATCTGTTACAGCTGGCCTACAAAAGCAGCTTCCATCGAAGGCCAGGGTGAAAAGGCACCTTTTTAACTGGTGTCAAAAACAAGATTAACATACCATTAAGGGGAGGGAGTTCCACAAGCGAGGTGTCACTGCAGAGAAGGCCCTATCCTGTCTTACCACGTAATAAATAAATAGGTTGCTTTGTCTTTCAGGGTGCCGGAGAGTTCTGTATAACAGAAGAGCTTGCATATTGTATTGTTTTAATTTTTTGTTGTGTGCCACCCTGGGCTCCTTTTGGAGGAAGGGATAGAAATTTAATGACTAATCAAGTTAAAATATTTTTATCTTCAGTGTACTTCTGCCCTTCCTTCCCCTGCTCTTTTTGCAGACTGGTCGCCTGGATAAGACCTCTCCAGTGGTCTCAGGGCACACAGCCCCTGTGCTGGATGTGGAATGGTGCCCCCACAATGACCATGTTATTGCCAGTGGGTCTGAGGACTGCACTGTTATGGTGAGTAGGAGCAGCTGGATGGATAAAAGGAAGTGGGGGGGAGGAGAAGTGGGGGGGCTTAGAGAGACATGGAGTGGGAAGCTTAGGGTGCTTCCAGAAAGGGTGTTATATCACAAATGGGTAATTCAGATCTGATTTTTCTGTCTATGTGTGCATTTGGCACGTTGGCATCCACACGTTCCCATTTTTTCAGTCATGGGTATTTGTTGCTATTCCACCACTCATCATCCACACCAGTAGGCAGAGCCTGATGGAACGCATGCGGGTTGAGTATTTTTAACCCTTTCCTCAGTCACTCCTCTCCTGCTGTCCACTATCTTTTCTCATTCTGGGCATGCCTGCAGGTATTTCTGTACCTATCCACACACACCCCTTTAATTTTATTTTTTTACCAGACATGTGCAAGAATAAACATTACAATAATTTGGTTTAATGTTTCACAGTGGGTAAAATGGAGGCTTGTATTTTTATAGGGGGTGTGTGATGTTCCCACCTTTGGCTCCACCTGTCAGGTTCCCACCTGCTTGTGGCTACCGCCTTTCACTAGGCACCACCTCAGGACACCACCAGTCAGGATCGTCGTTTTTATTTTTCTCACTCCGCTCTAGCACAGATCTCTCAAGATCCCACTGCTAGGCAGCACCACCAGCCACTCCCTGTAAACAATACTGCTAGAGACTTCGCCTTAGTCTCCCTGTGGCTTGTTACTTTGTGTCTGGGTGCCCTTGCTGTCCACAACCCCCCTGTATCTTTGTCTATAAAGCATATAGTCCTGGGTTGCTCTGGGTACTTGACGATGTTACACTTTCTTCCTTCACCGCTGCCACCATTAGATACAGTTTCCCTTCAGCCTTGGTAATTACCCTGCCCTCCCTTCTGGTCTGTATATCCCCAGCCAAGGATCAGGCTTTGGGTAAACCAATAAAAGTATTTATTTGATAACACCAGGAAATAACAAGATTACTTTAGGAATGTTTAACAAGCGTATGGTTTCATATAGTGTCACTCTTATGTTTCCAGTTATATATATTCTGTCCAAATATCAGCCTAATAGAATCCAAACCTCCCTCAGAACTCTGTCAACTCAATCCCAACTGCCTCCCACTTCAACTCCTTTCCAATCACTCTCCTCTCAACTCCCCCCAACAACCTCTTATTTATACCTTCAGCCATTCAAAACACTCAGCCAATCATCATCCAACATTCTCTCGCATTCTAGCCCATGTACTCCCCCCTCTTACTCAATTCACTTACCATATATCCCTATATAAACCCACACTTACCATATTTACAGGTTTTAACATATAAGGACATCACAGGGGGACCAATACCTGTTTCCATAAAAAAATTTTTTTTTAAATACTCTGGTATTTGCCTAACAGTCATATTTAACTATATCGATCTGCTGTTTGATTTAGAGGGAGTAGGTGGCAATATCCCCCAAACCAGGAATGACCCATAGGCCCCTGTAACTGTTAATACCACAACCACATATTTCACTCCACTCCCACCCCAAAAAACCTACGGAAGCAGTGAAATATTGAAATTATGATAGAGGTCTTGGGCAAGACCTTTGTATTAACTTTTTTTTAAAAAGAAATCTGTTGTTAGTACTGTGATGTACAACTCTCTGAGGTAATCCCCCATATTCATTCTTGTGGAAATCTTGAGAGAAAAGTTCCTCTGAAGTGGGTTGTGGAAATTTGGGTGTGCCTTCAGCATGCTGCAGTCGGTGGAGATAGGTATATTTAGTTTCGCATTTGGGGCACCGGAAGCAAAATGGCTAGGTATTTCTCAGAAGTAGAGGTGTGGCAATAGAAACCACCTGCTGAAATGTCATTTCACATGTGACAAACTACCCACCAAATATATATAGTGCTTTTGGGGGGACAATACGTACTGGTACAGAGTATCGTCACCTGATTTTATGCCTGCAACCATGGTACTTTGGTCAAGATATGAGTAACAGCACCTCATTTTTTTATCCCAACCCCCATATATATAACACAGACACACAAGCTTCCACACCGGTAGTGACTGTGGATGTACAACTGGTTAGTTGAACTCATCAGATTTTCCACAGGAAAGGGAAATCCACATTAAATGTAAAATGAGTATGGGCTGGGATTTTGACAGTGACAGTGTCATGTGGACACTGTGAAAAATGTGTGTACTTGAGCAGCACTGATTTCACAATCAACTCCCATCTGGAAGCACATTTAGAGACAGGAGAGAAGGTAGAGAATGGAAGAAGGACCCTGCTAGATCAAGTCCATTTAGTCTATTTAACCAGATGCTTTCAGGCAGCCCACCATAAACCTCCAGTCCTGTTGCCCTCACCCCCTCAGCAACTGGTATTCAGAGGTACACTTCCTCTGAACATGGAGGTTCTATATAGCCATCATGTCTAAGAGTTCTTTGCTGGGTCTACTGTCCCTGATTTTCTCTATACATTTTTTGTCTCTATAAGAAAAGGCAGGACAGGAGGTAAAACAGGGAAGACAAAGCATCAGAGATGAAAGGGGCTGAGCCGCCCAGGCTGGCGGAAGGGTGGGAGGGCAGAAGGGGGCAGGTCTCAGAGCCTGCGGGGAGCTAGAAGCTGCAGGATGGAGAAAGGGCAGAAGTAATAAGGTGATGTAGATCTTCCTTTTTCTGTAAAAAAAATTAAAAGTTTATTACAAAAAAGAAAAGAAGTAATAAGGTGGGAACACGTGAAAGGGGTGGGAATGAGAAGACGGAAGTCCCACCGTCTGCAGAAGAAAGGGGAAAGGGTACATAAAGGAAAATTCATCTGATTGGCGAAAGGAACTATCACTAGAAGCTCAAATGATGAAACTGAGATTATACTTTGGACACATCATGAGAAGACATGATTCACTAGAAAAGACAATAATGCTGGGAAAAACAGAAAGGAGTAGAAAAAGAGGAAGGCCAAACCAGAGATGGATTGATTCCATAAAGGAAGCCACAGACCTGAACTTACAAGATCTGAACAGGGTGGTTCATGACAGATGCTCTTGGAGGTCGCTGATTCATAGGGTCGCCATAAGTCGTAGTCAACTTGGAGGCATATAACAACAATATATATATATATATATATTTGCACAGACTGTTAGTGAGAGCTGTACTTAAGCCACCTGTCACCAATCCTGGGTCTCATCCATGTCACTCCAAACTCTGTATCACTTGTGTGTACCTCAGGGAGACAGCTACTTTTACAAGCACTAGGACAGGCAGGACCTATTACATCAAACAGAACATCACTTGCAGGTCCTGCAATATAATTTATCTCATTGAATGCAAAAGACCAGGATGTCATATCCAATACGTAGGTAAAACCACAACTGACCTATGCACACGCTTCAGAAACCACAAATTGGCAATCTTAACATAAAAAGTGGAGCAACCAGTTGCAAAACATTTCAACATAGATGGTCACAGCCTGTTAGACTTTTCTATAACAACGATAGAGATGCCAACAGATCCAGCAGCATTGACTAAAAGGGAGAACTTTTGGATTTATTCTCTGGACACATTGGCACCACATGGCCTGAACCTGGAGGACTTAGCTTCTGCGAGTGAAGCCCCTCTGAGCATTCCATCCTCAGAGCTCTATAACTGCCACTTTGGTAACAGCATTTGTATGTTAGCCCCTGATGAAGGCGGAAGCTGAAACTTTAATACAATAAAAACCTCTGTTTTGTTAATCACAATTATGTTCATATATATGTGTGTGTGTGTGTGTGTGTATATTGCCCCCAAACCAAGATGCATGTAAATCTGAGTAGCACCCTCCAGAATCGCAACTTCATGGATAATGATAGGTGCAATAATTCAAGCAGTGCCTCCTAAAAATCTTCTGCAACATCTCAGTGGGTTCTCCCAGATCACTCTCCAAAATATCATAGTCCCAAGAAATTGCTTACGGAGTCAGGCTGGCTCTGCAGGTGGGCAGGATGAAGGAGACAGAGGTATGGGCTATGGATGGTTGGGAAAGGAGCGGGGAAATGTCTCTTGCTCCTGCTGTTCTCCATCCTTGTTTGCTTGCTTGCTTGCTTGCAGGTCTGGGCGGTGCCTGAAACCGGTCTTGTGCGATCCTTGAATGAGCCCCTGGTGACCCTTGAAGGCCACTCTAAGCGGGTAGGGATTGTCATGTGGCACCCAACGGCACAGAACCTCCTGCTGAGTGCAGGTAAGGAGCAGTGGGTGGAGGGGTCACCTAGGTGGCGCATTTGAGGTCTGGCCAGCCAAACACCTTCTTGCTTCCGTTGACTTCCAGGGTGTCAGCTCTTCATATCTATGGTCTTGCTCTCTCCTACAGGCTGTGACAATGCAGTGACAGTCTGGGATGTGGGTGTCGGGCAGGCATCCCTCTCGTTGGACGAGCTGCATCCAGACGCCATCTATAGCACAGCCTGGAACCGAGATGGGTCGCTGTTGTGCACTGCCTGCCGGGATAAACGAGTCCGGCTGTTTGACCCACGGGCGGGAGGCACCCTTGCCAATGTAAGTATGAGCTGCAAGCCGGGGAAGTCTCAGTCCAGCAGCACCACAAGGGGCAAATGTAGCCCCCCCCCAATCAGGCAAATAATTGCCTTCCTAAGACAAACCAAACATCCATCAAGCCGAGCATTTGATCTTCCAACAGCAGCCGGGAGTGTTGTCCAGGGTCTCAGGGGGTCTTAGTCCCCTTACTTTTTTGGGAGCAGGGCCTCAGCAAGGTCCCTGTCTCCAGCATCCTACAAGTCATTGAGAAGAGTCTTCTAACATGCTTCCTTGTCTTTTCGTGCTAATCAGAGTGAAAGGCAGTGAGTCAGCCACTGAGAAGTAGCTCAGTTCAGTAGCTAACACTCCCCTTTCATGCATTTTGGCTCTTAGGAACATCTGTTGTTGTGAGAGAAGGTATTAACAAGGATCTCATTCTCAACCCAGCAGGGAAAAAGGGGGAGGGGATGTGGCTGTGACTATCATGAAGGGACCCTGTATTCAGGGCTGGCACCAAAGGGCGGCCAGTTCAGGCCCTGGCTGAGGGCCCCTGAAGGGCCCCTCCTTAGGGTGTGGGGGTAGTGCTCCCCTTCTGCGATCCTTGGCAGGATCAACTCTTGACCCTGCTGCAGATCGCAGAGAGGGATCTCCCAGCCCTCTCTAAAGACTGTACGGGCCTGTGGCGCCTGCCCACTCCACCTACCTCTCATCCCTTTCTGTGAATACCCTGTGCGCTGTGCACGCAGTTGCTATCAACCAAGATGGCGGCAGAGGTTTCTCTAAGTGGCTAATGCCCCTACTGCCATCTTGGTTGATGGCAGGCATGTGCATGCACGCAGCATAGGATAGCAGCACACAGAGCATTCACAGAAAGAGAGAAGAGGTAGGTGGAGCAGGCAGGCGCTGTGGTTCCTCACAGTCTGTAGGGGGGGCCACGGGCACGGGGGAGGCTGGTGCCTGAGGGCCCAGACATGCCTGGTGCCGGCCCTGCCTGTATTTCTGAATTTGCCACTAGACTACTGCTTACAAAGCAAGATGAAGTTAGCCATCCCCTGTTGTGTGATCTGTGCATCTGGGGCTCAGACACCCACTGCCTCTGAATAGGGAGGTTTCATTCTTAATTGGGGGGTGTGTGTGTGAGAGAGAGAGAGAGAGTGTGAGTGATTCTTAACTGGTGTGCGTATTTTATTTATTTGTTTATTAAATTTATATCCCGTCCTTCCTCCCAGTATATATGCTTGCAGTGATACCAATTTTTTTGACAGTGCCACCCCAATAGCACTACCCATCCACAAGAGGGAGGTAGCAGCAGGCTGGGGGGAACCCCAAAGTTTGCAGAAGTACAAAAAAAAAATCTATAGGAAAAAAACATCAGGGAGTCCCCTCCCCCAATAGTCCAATGATGACTGAACATGCTCAGTGGGCACTGACTGACTGTAGCTGAGGGGTGGTGAGATGGAATGGAGCGTCTACTTGTGATAACATTTCATCCATTCATGACAAAATATAACAAAAAAAATAGTAAAACTGTTAAAAGCTGAATGTTAAAACAAAACAGACTGGACACCTATGGCAGCTGAGAAAGCCTGTCAGAACAAAAATGGCTTTGGTGGCTTCCAGAAAGTGCAGATAGTAGGTGCCTGTCATCTCTTGACGGGGCTGCTGCTCCACAGAGCAGGGGCAGCTCACCGAAAGACCTGCTTAGAGATGTTGCCTGTCCCATTTTGTCAAGCTTATTAGCCATCTATAGAAATATCATCCGTTACTGTGCCTCATGCTTTGCAAACCATTGGAACATCTTCCAGTGGCCGTACGTTGATTAAGCATGGAGAAGTACTTCATTCTATATAGAAGGGGCCTACTTGGAGTAGGTGTGGCCAAAGTGTAGGCCATCTGTGATGCCTGGTTGTGTCTCCTTTTCTCGCCAACAGGAGTTGCCACGGCCACATGAGGGGTCACGTCCTGTCCGGGCTATTACTGTGAAAGACGGAAAGCTCTTCACAACGGGCTTCAGCCGCATGAGTGAGCGACAGGTGGCGCTGTGGGACCTGGTGAGAAAACATTAGGCTTATCCGGATAGTCAGGCTGTGTACATACTACCGTGAACACACCAGATCTTGTAAATTAAGCAGGTCTGGTCACTACTTGGATGGGAGACCACCTGCGAATACTGGGTGCCGTAGGCTTAGAGGAAGGCAATGGTAAACCACCTCTGAATACCTCTTACCATGAAAACCCTATGAATATATATAAAAGGTAAAGGTGTCCCCGCACTTGTAGTGCGAGTCGTTTCTGACTCTTAGGGTGACGTCTTGCGATATTTGCTAGGCAGACCGTATATATGGGGTGGGATTGCCAGTTCCTTCCCCGGCCTTTCTTTACCCCCCAGCATATGCCGGGTACTCATTTTACCGACCATGGATGGATGGAAGGCTGAGTGGACCTTGACCCCTTTTACTGGAGATTCGACTTCCTCCTTCCGTTGGAATCGAACTCTGGCCGTGAGCAGAGCTTCGGCTGCGTTACCGCCGCTTACCACTCTGCGCCACGGAGGGTCTTGTGAATATATATAGATATATATAAAAAAAGATTTATAGGGTCGCCATAAGTCATAATTGACTTGAAGGCATATAACAAAACAATGGGACTGACCACTTCATAGTGCTGGAAAAGGGGAACCATGCATTCTTTAAAGAAGGCCTTCTAAAGAAAGGAAAGGGCTCAGATATTGACAGAATGTTACATGACCACCTGTGCACTTCAGCACCCAAGCCCTCATTTGCATAAACAAACAAAATGAAAGAAATGTAACTTTTTAAAAATACAAGTAGCATATGTTTCAGTTTCCAAAGGGATAGCCATATTTGTTGGAACAAAAACAGCAAAGTGTCTTGTGGCACCTTAAAGACTAATTACTTTATTAAGACATAAGCTTTCACCTTCATTGGATGCAATGAAGTGTAATCCCAAATTAGCAGGCAGATAAACAGACACATGGTTGGGGGAATTGCACCCGACATCACAGGTACTTTATCCAGTTAGTATTCATGGCTATCACTTAAAGCAAGATTTTGAATAACAATGTGTATCATTTAGATTGAGTTTTTGAGTGTTTTATTAGTTCAGTAATTCTTACAAAAATCTTGTAATTACAGATTGGGGGTGGTGATGCTGAGGCTGCTTACTTAAAACCACCTAGTTTTGCCGGAGACATGAGCTGAAACAAATTTCGTTGTTAAAAGTTGTTTTTTTGGCTGCTAAACTATCCCAGGCTAAGCAGGTCAGTGCCTGGATGGGAGACCACCTGGGAACCATATGTAAAGCCTCCTTGGGTTTCTATCATGAAAAGAAAGGCAGGGTATAAATGTAATAAATAAAGAAAATCTAGTGCTAGTCCTACTCAGAGTAAACCCATTGATGTTATTAACATGATTGACTTCAGTTGTTTAATCTCAGTGGGTCTGCTTGGAGTAGATAGTTGGCTACAACCCCCCGATTTGTGCTAGCAGAACCACTTCATCCAGCAATGGAGACACTTATTCACAAAGGGAGATATGCCTCTCCTGCATCAACAGAATTGCTTTCCACTTGGCTTCCTAATTCTCAGGCTTCTCTTCCTCCTTGAACACTTGGTTCTACTCACTTTTTCTTCATCCGACAGAGGAATCCCGAGGAGCCCTTAACCCTCCAGGAGCTCGACACAAGCAGCGGGGTCCTTCTGCCTTACTATGATCCAGACACCAATGTGGTTTACCTGACTGGCAAGGTGAGTTCTGGGTGGATGGGACTGGCACTGTCTAATCTAGAAGCAGAACTCTGGAGGAGCTGCTCAAGATTTCTATGAGGAATGTGGGCATGGGATGAGATGAACCACCACAGGCAAAAAAGCAGTGGGTACTTGAAACTGACATTTCAATAAAGGATGAGGGGAATAGAAGCTAATACCTAAAAACAAGGGGTGGTGGGAGATCTTGCATCCTTCAGTTAAATTGTTTTAAGGCATCTCCGCTCATAGGAAGGAATTGAGAAATCTCTGGAATGACGAGGAAGAATCGAACTCTCAAATTTGCCTCCTCCACTGCAGGGGGACAGCAGCATCCGTTATTTTGAGCTCACAGGAGAGGCGCCCTTTGTGCACTACTTATCCATGTTCAGCTCCAAGGAATCGCAACGAGGAGGGGGGTGGATGCCAAAGCGAGGTTTGGATGTCAGCAAATGTGAGATTGCCAGGTATGTTATGAATATGTATATATTTTTTCCCCTCCCAAAGAGCTCAGGGTGGCATTCTTGGTCCTCCTGCCCTCACCTCCAGTTTATCCTCCCAATAACCCTGTCAGGTACAGTTAGCCTAAGACCAGGTCAGGGACCTGTTGCCCTCCAGATGTTACTGGATTGCAACCCCCATCACCTTTTCATCATTGGCTGTGCTGGTTGGGGCTGTTGGGAGTTGGAGTCTAACAACACCTGGAGGGCCACAGGCTAGTCACCTCTGGGCTAAGAGCTGGGCTCGACATCATCCAGTGAGGTTCATGGCTGGCAGGGGATCTGAAGCCTCCCCTTGCTGGTCCTAGTCCAGGGGTAGGGAACCTTTTGGCCCTCCAGATTTTGCTGAACTGCAACTCCCATCAGCTCCAGCAAGCGTGGCCAGGGATGATGGGAGTTGTATTTCGCAAAAGGTTCCATACACCTCACTTAGTCTTGACACTCCAGTCCCCTCTGTCCCAGCCTGCTGCCCTCCAGATGTTTTTGCCTACAATTCCCATCAGCTGCCATCAGCCAGCACCTGGCTGAGGGAAGGCTGCTCTGAACACTGCACGACCTGGCTTCCTGTTCAAGGCAGGACAAAACACCCAGGGCCCTTTGCCTTCAATGACGTTTGTCTTCTTCCACTCCCAAGACTTGTCCTTATTTGAACTGTTGCTTTTCTCTCCCAGGTTTTACAAGCTCCACGAGAGGAAATGTGAACCCATTGCAATGACTGTACCTCGGAAGGTAAGCCAGGACTCCTGTAGATCATGAATGAGAGAGGGTGTGTGTGTAGAACTAACCTACTGTACAAAGGTAAAATTTACATTTGTTGCTCTGCCCACTTTTACCTCTGACTCCGCCCATCACTGGTGCTTCCTCCAAGGTTGCGCAGAAGGGAATGTGGCCCTGAGGCCAAAAAGAGGTCCTGTTCTATGTAATTGAGGTAACAACTTCCATTTCACCCTCTTGACATACATAAGAACATAAGAAGAGCCTGCTGGATCAGGCCAGTGGCCCATCTAGTCCAGCATCCTGTTCTCACAGTGGCCAACCAGGTGCCTGGGGGAAGCCCACAAGCAGGACCCGAGTGCAAGAACACTCCCCCCTCCTGAGGCTTCCGGCAACTGGTTTTCAGAAGCATGCTGCCTCTGACTAGGGTGGCAGAGCACAGCCATCACGGCTAGTAGCCATTGATAGCCCTGTCCTCCATGAATTTGTCTAATCTTCTTTTAAAGCCATCCAAGCTGGTGGCTATTACTGCATCTTGTGGGAGCAAATTCCATAGTTTAACTATGCGCTGAGTAAAGAAGTACTTCCTTTTGTCTGTCCTGAATCTTCCAACATTCAGCTGCTTTGAATGTCCACGAGTTCTAGTATTATGAGAGAGGGAGAAGAACTTTTCTCTATCCACTTTCTCAGTGCCATGCATAATTTTATACACTTCTATCATGTCTCCTCTGACCCGCCTTTTCTCTAAACTAAAAAGCCCCAAATGCTGCAACCTTTCCTCGTAAGGGAGTCGCTCCATCCCCTTGATCATTCTGGTTGCCCTCTTCTGAAACTTTTCCAACTCTATAATATCCTTTTTGAGATGAGGTGACCAGAACTGTACACAGTATTCCAAATGCGGCCACACCATAGATTTATACAACGGCATTATGATATCGGCTGTTTTATTTTCAATACCTTTCCTAATTATCGCTAGCATGGAATTTGCCTTTTTCACAGCTGCCGCACACTGGCTCGATTTTGGATTTGCTGTTATAAAGCTGTCCCTGCCGTATCCTCAACTGTGTAGGGACTTTTCAGGAAATCCTTGACAGAGGGGTGAATTGAGAGGCCCAGCAGGAATCCTTCTGTGGGAATTTGCTTTCTTTTCCTCTAAAGATCTGGAACAGATCTCTCTTCTTTTTTTGGTCCCTCTGCTCAGCCTGTGTTCTTGTATGCCTTCTACAGTCAGACCTGTTCCAAGAGGATCTGTATCCTGATACAGCTGGCCCAGATGCTGCACTGACATCAGGAGAGTGGCTATCAGGGAAGAATGCCAACCCCATCCTCATGTCCCTTAAGGATGGCTACACGCCCCAGAAGACCAGAGAGTTCAAGGTCAACCAGACCCTTCTTCAAGGGCCAAAAAGAAGCCAACATTCTCATGAAGGGACACCACATGGGGTAAGAAGGAGAGAGCGAAAGATTTAGATTATGGGTCACCAGCAGAGACGAGTCAACAGGCCTGGATTTTTTTTTCAGGTTGGGGGGAGGAGGATGGGAAGAGTCTGAGCTGAGGGGCACCAGTGGAAGGGAGAGATGGAGCTAGAATGCAGAGAGAACTGAATGCTGTGGGTCAAAACAAAAGGTTGCTGCATGATCTCTTGCAGAGTCCAGCTTTAGAGCAGCTATCGGAGGATCTGAAACGGCTGCAAGTCACCGTCTCAGAACAGGAACGACGCATCGCGGAGCTGGAGCGGATTGTGAAGAAATAGCCCCGCCTGGTCCACGCACCAGATAGCTGTTCTCCATCAATCATATTGAACTTTGTTTCATTGGTCTTTTAAAAACCCTTCACATTTCTCATGGGTGGATCCTCAGGGCATTATTAAGCACCACCCACCCCAAACTCAGGGTTGCCACTTCCAGACCGGCTCCTCTTTTGGCTAGTCAGGTTCCACCTGATGCCTGGCCAACCCCCTTGTCAAGCCCTTGCGGTGCCAGTAGCCTCTCTGCACACAACCTGTAGTTCCCAACCTCCCAGGGGACAAATTACATGGATACAGTCTCCATATTACTATCTCCTCTCAGAAAACATTACCTTTCTCCCAGATTTTTGTTTAGAAGTGCTGCAGGCCAGTCTTCCTTTGCTCTGAATTTGAGGGCGGTGGTTGTATCTCATCTTTTGACTAGTGCTCAGTGTTTAGTTGACAATGTTAAATGTTTTGATTAAGCAGGGATACATTTTAGTTTGTCATAACTTTTTAAAAAAAGTACTTCTGAAAAACTGCAAGTGACAAGAGCTCTCTTAGAAGAGACATTCCATCCCAGGGATGATAAAAGGGAGAATATCTCTTTAAGATGTCTGCTGCAACAATACAAGTGTGCATTATATAATAAAGTATACTTGTTTCTTTAGAAGTATTATGCCATATGCAAGTATTAGTCAAAACTCACAGAATCAAGATTTCTTAAATCATGTGGCGGTCCTAGTCATGTTCATCTAATGATAATTGAGGTTTTTATATTTTTAACCTCTTGTTAATACTGCAGAGACCACCAGAAGGATGAGCTAAAAATTGATAATGCCAAGTGATCTGATCTCCCCTCCCCACCATCCAAAACGCAATCAGATGATGTAAGCTGATATCCTAGGTACCCACAAATACAGCAAGCATAACAATTCTGTTCTTTGCCACCCAAGGGAGCCACAGCCAAACCATATCCCTACAGCCCTTCTATTCAACCACTAGAGGGCAGCATCACATTCTTTTTACAGCCCAAGCTGCCCATCCTCGTCTCCTGTGTCTTTTCAATCTTACTCTTCTCATATTATAAGCCAGAACAATCCCACTTCATTTACGTTTTTTTAACGGCCAATATTTTTGAGGCATACAGAAAGATACAACTTTATATTTCTGTCTAGCCAGCATCTGCCTTTCACTTGCAGGAGGGACAACTTGAAGCCTATAATTATCTGCTGCTTTGCACTTACTGTAGAGGTATTTGGGACACACTGCGGACCCCCGCATGGCCATACTACCCTGAGGATGCCCGATCTCGTCTGATCTCAGAAGCTAAGCAGGGTCAGGCCTGGTTAGTACTCGGATGGGAGTCCGCCTGCAAATAGTGGGTGCCGTAGGCTTAGAGGGAGGCAATGGTAAGCCACCCCTGATTACCTCTTACCATGAAAACCCTATGAATACATCCAAAAGATACATAGGGTCGCCATACGTCGTAATTGACTTGAAGGCATATAACAAGAAGTCCACCCCTGCAATGACTTTTAACAGGCAATTGGCAGGCAAAGAGAGAAGTTTTCTCTTAACCATTGATTTCCTACAAAAACAACAACCCAGGAGTGTTAGTTTCCAGACTTGTCCAAAAATGCAGTTTATAATATACTGAAAATGGAAATGGATTGCGTTCAAGTCGATTCTGACTTATGGCGACCCTATGAATAGGGTTTTCATGGTGTGGTATTCAGAGGTGGTTTACCATTGCCTCCCTCTGAGGTTGAGAGGCAGTGACTGGCCCAAGATCACCCAGTGAGCTTCATGGCTGTGTGGGGATTCAAACCCTGGTCTCCCAGGTCGTAGTCCAGCACCTTAACCACTATGCCACACTGGTTCTCTTTTAATCTATAGGTGAAGGAAAAAAACTACTAACCCTTTTAACGTATTGCCCTACTTCTCCCTCCCCCCCCCCTGCAAAAAAAATCGGAAACAAGCAGCACAGGAAAGCAGGAGTTATGAGCAGGGGTGGGGAAACCTATGGGCTTCCAGATGGTGGACTCCAACTCCCATCAGCCCCAGCCAGCACGGCCAACAGTCAGGAATGATGGGATTTGTAATCCAGCAACATCTGGAGAGCCACAGGTTCTACATCCCTGTTAAGAGAATTTGGCTTCAGAGATGCTCAGAGCAGAAGTCCAACAGGTAGAACTGACTGATACCACACACAAGGAAATGTCTTTTACATTTTATTTTCTGCTTCATGCTCTTCCTAGTCCTCCTAGAATTCCCATGCCTGCTTCATATCTTCACCCACTCCCATGGTCCCATGCCTGCATCATATCTTCACTCGACAGCTGCCACTCCTGCCCTCTTGGGGCAATTTTTTTCTTTCTAGTGCAGAGGGGATCCTCCCTCACTTCGCTTCTTGTTCTTTCGCCCACTGTTCTGGTGTTAGCGTTCTCTGCTCAAAGGCGTGAATGTGTTTCAACTCCTCAGCTAAGACTTCATTGACCAGCCTAGGGAAAGTGGAGAGAGAAGATAGCTAAAGTTTTTAAAGTTCCAACCCTGGCCATTTTTAGCTACCAACAACAGCTTGTAGTGCACATGATCAAGCAGATTAGTATTAAGGAGGCCATGGACCAGGTTCAGTGGTGAGGGGTGGACATTTTTTCACTGCTCCTAACATTTTCAAAAACAAATTGGTTCAAATGATTTGTATTATGAAGAATGCACACAATACCAGTCAAATTGGTCAGTTTCAAAGCTGTAATTAACTTTTTCATATGAATACAATGAAATATCTATATCTAATACACAGCTCTTTGGACTGTTTGTATGTTAGTTTTCAGTGCCTTCATTTTTTTTCTTTAAATTTAAACAACGTAAGGGAAGTCTATGCTATCGAATTGTCATGTCTTAAAATATTTACAGGTACTCCAATAAATAAGATTTCCAAGTAAAGCTTTCCATTTGTTTGAATATGACACTTAAGTCACACTGTATGCATTGATTTCCCTCCCAATCATTTAAGTTAGTTTAAATATTTTTGAAATACAGATATATTTATATAGCACTTAAGATTAATATATGTTTTTTGTTTTGTTTACTAAGTACAAGTCAAATAACCATAAGAAGAGCCTGCTGGATCAGGCCAATGGCCCATCTCGCAGGGGAGAGTACTGTTTTGCTCAGGTCCTGCTTGCATTGGCCTGATCCAGCAGGCTTTTCTTATGGTTATTTGACTTGTTTCCCGCAAGAGGGAGAATGATACAAAGAAACCCTGATTTTGGAGTCTTCTACTCTTTTGACTCAAATTCAGAATCTTTAAAGAGGTAGTTGCCAACTAGTGAGAGGAGAAGAGAGAGAGAGAGATTCCTTCCTCCCCCAACTATGTTAACTCTCCTTATCCCCACTTACCGATGCCGCTGTAGCAGTGCTTTCCCTCGGAAACGTGGAGAAACTACCAGGACTTTGAAGCTTGTAGCACAGCGTCCAGGAGTCGTGTCTTCCACCTCCTTGTTAGTATAGCAAGGGATGAGGAAAAAGTTATATACACTGTTTAGAAGAGAATCCAATGCAGGCCACCCATTTCCCTGCAAATTCATTTCAAGGTAAGATACTGACAAATAATGAAACATAAATACATTGATGAGCAAAGCTACACACACAAAAAGCAATAGCAGGTGTTAGGGAGCATATGAAAAGTGTCAATACAACTATAAAGCTGCAGGAAAGTACCCCAAAATGGGGCAGAGAAAGCAGGGAGCTCGAGAAAGGATTGTTGGATACCTATAGTGGTATGAAATAAAATGAGCACTGAGAAGCATAAAGGCAAAATAGATTAAAAAGGAGCAGAAAGCCTAGAAGGAAACAGGAGGTTTACAGCACAATCCAAGTCTACTCAGATAAAAACCCACTTAGCTAAAAGGCAGGTCTAAAAAAATTAAGAGCCAAGCAGGGAACCAAGGTGTGTGCATGTATGCGTGCCATGGCATACTACAACAATCATGGAAGGTCCACTCCCTACTGAGGTACATACACCCAATTCCCTTCATTCCACTAGAGAACACCCTGAACTGGCCCAAGCAGCAATCCCAGGCACATTTTTAGGAAGCAAATCCTAGTGAACCCAGCAGAATTTTACTTAGGATTAGTAATGATCTACACAAGTATAGACTAACTGATTGAAGTTGTGTGTCCAGTTGATGTGCGCTTGGGGGGGGGCGGTGTAAAAAGCACCACCACCCCTTTTCAACTAGGAGCTAAGATTAATTACATTTTACAATTAGTGTGAGGCTGCAGTTCTAGGCATTTTTCCCCAAGAGTAAGCGAGTTGAAGAGAGTGGCACTTATTTCCGAGCGAACATAGGAAGCTGCCGTATACTGAGTCAAACCATTGGTCCACCTAACTCAGTACTGTCTACACTGATTGGCAGCAGCTCTCCTGGACTCCAGACTGGGTAGGTTCCCAGCCCTACCTGGAGATGGCGGGGATTGAACCTGAGCCCTTCTAGGAACAACACAGACGCTCTACCCCTGAGCTACGCCCCTTCCCCAAACATACATAAGCTTGCCGTTTGACAGAGAGAAAGGAGCATCCAGCAGGCACACAAAGAAAGGAAGAATGATTTTTACAATAAAGGAAAAGTTATTTTAAAGAGAGAGAGAGAAGGGTCAACAGTCTGTGGGGAGCTACTGCAATTACCACATGTTCGGCCTCAAGCCCGTGAAGCAGCCGCTCCCGCAAGGCCTCCACGCTGAGAACTCCAGACGTCTCCATCCTACCCAGAGAAACAACCAAGATGAAAGAGAACCACCAACTATCCCATTTCCGCCTATGGTGTACGTCACTTCCGCCTCTGGTTTCTCCCTATGTTCTTCTACCAATCACAACGCTCTGAAGTTCTGTCTCTGTGTACATCACTTCCGCGTAATTTTTGTCACCATAGAGAAAGCACAATGAAGAGTCATACACCGCCGCAGGTCATTTTGGTAAATTGAATTACCTTTCTACTCTAAATTCCAATACAAAGTACATCACGACTTTTTTATATATAAAAAAAAAGACTAAGGAATAGAGTGACAACATTCTGAACCTCTAACCGACTAAGCCTGGAATAGCTATGAGTATGCCTCATTGAACTCACTTGGGACATGCATAGGATTGAACTATCAGACATATATAACCTCTTCCATGTAGAATCAGATACTTTTTTAAAAAGCCCATTGTTTTGTTTCCGGCTACGTTGTGACACTATTTCTGTGTCACCTCCTACTGCTTATTTTCTTAGTAAGTCTATGTTCCTTTCAGACCCTCATGACGTCATCCCTTCCTCTCGCCGGATAAGCCCTTGTGGGCAGGATATGTCTTCGTGCCAGCCAACAGAATGTAAACGAGACTGAATTCAAAGCAAGGTTAGGTGGATAGAAGGGGAGCGTTGCTAGACCACCGGCGGCTGTAATCGCGCGGGAAGGACGGACGTGTCCGAGAAGTGGACAGAAAAGGGGGTGCAGTGTATGATGGGAAACTGAGTAAGATCACTGTTGGAAAGGCGCAGGGCATGATGGGAAATCTCAGAGATGTAGAGCGGGTGTAAAGCAGGAAATATTAGTCAAATACAGGCTAAGATCGTGTTCAGGTTTCCTTCTCCCAATAGGGATCTGGCGCTGTATGGCAAGCAGAAGTTCAACATGTGCAGTTCTTCTCACTGTGGAATAAACAGCTTTGCATTTCTGAATCCTTGTTGAGCTGCTTTGCCTTCAAGAACTGTGTTGACAGGCAGGAACTGAACATGTTTAATTCTTCCAACCATGAAGCTGCTGTGATGTTGGATTTCTGTCTCACACATAATTCTTAAAAGGTGCAGGAGCCCTGCCAGGATAAACTACAGCAACCCTAGCCAGAAGCAGCATAGAAAGCAGGAAGGTATTGGAGCAAGGCAAGACCAAAGGTAAGAATGAGAAATGGCAGTGCCACTAAACGAGAGCTGGACCCTTGGCCTAACGCTTGCTTTCTCTTTAGCCGTAGATGTCTCTGATGTGCTGAACTCTTGACAGCAGCGATGGTGGTGGAACTGCACGGCTTCTTTGGGGTCTATCTTCTCTACTGCACCAACCCTCGTTACGTGGGCCAGGTCTACATTGGCTTCACCGTCAATCCTGAGCGACGCATAAATCAGCACAATGCTGGGAAGCGCCATGGTGGGGCTTGGAAGACTAGTGGTCGTGGTCCTTGGTAATTCATAGGAAAGCTGCCTTATTCCAAGACGGGCTGTTGGTCCATCCAGCTCAGGATTGCCCACAACTGACTAGCAAACCTTCTCTAGGTTTTTGGACAGGGGACTTTCCCAAGCCAGCCTTAACTGGAGAGGTCTAAAATCAAACCTGGGATATTCTGCATGTAAATCATGTGCTCTACCACTGAACTACGCCGCATTCAAAATTCCCTTTTCTGTTTACATCTTCATTGGATGTCCAATTTTTTAGGCCAAGCGTTCTAAGGGCCTTTTTGTTTTCTAGGCCAACCCACCTGCATGCTAAGAACTGGCCTTTCTGAGCTATGCATGCTGGGAAATTGAGCTCTCCTTCCTCTCTCCTTGCAGGGACATGGTTCTGATTGTCCACGGTTTCCCCTCTGATGTGGCTGCTCTGCGGGTAAGGCATGTCTCCCTCTTTGCGCACACCTGTCTTTTCCTTTTAGCAATGGGATTGTCCTGCCTCTGCTAATTCCTCACAATCCTCAGCAATCCCTTGATTTCCTCTCCCTCTCTCTCTCATGTATGTTCATTCCCATGCAGTTTGAGTGGGCCTGGCAGCATCCACACTCCTCCCGCCGTCTCACCCACGTTACTCGCCGCACCTCACGGGAGCGTCAGTTTGACTTCCATCTGCGCGTCTTGGCCCACATGCTCCGAACTGCCCCCTGGTGCCGCCTGCCCCTCACCATTCGTTGGCTCAAGCAGGAATATCGCAGAGACTTCCCTGCAGGCTTGGAACCTCCCCTGCACATGCCGGTGGCCTTTGGGCAGGTCCGAGCTGTCAAGGAGACTAAGGGGGTGAAAGCAGTACCTTCAGAGGGACACGTGGCTACTCCAAAACGCTGCAGCATCTGTCTGAAAAAATTCCAGGTGATGCAGATTCTAGGACATTGCAATCCTTTAGCAGATTCTAATCTTTGAGAGGGGGAAGGGGTGATGGGAGTGGGGGGGACATTGGCTAGAAGCCAGCATGTCTGGATGGTTTGAGGGCTGAAATCCATGACAGGAGAGTCATGTGGATTTGAGTCTGCTGCCAGGCTCTGATATGCTCTGGGGAAAGAGTTAAATTTGAATTTGGCGGAATCAGAACTTGGAGTCAGGACACATTGGCTGAGAATATAAGAAAAGCCCTGCTGGATCCAGCCAAACCCCATTGTAGTCCAGCATCCCCTTCTCACAGTGCACAACCAGATGCTGGTAAGAAGACTGTAAGCAGGTCCTGAGCTCCACAGCACTCTCGCCACTTGTGATTCCCAGCAACTCTTATTCAGAGGCATGCCATTTTGGGCTAGTAGCCAGTGATAGCCCTAATCTTCCATGAGACAGGCTCTGCTACTGCCTGTTCTTTGGAGGCGGGTTCAGTTGGAAGGTGCTGAGGAAATATTTTGGAAATCTTTCTCTGCAGGATGGGGATGATGACACTCCCTTACGCTGCTTCCATTCTGCCTGCACCATGGCTGCTCATATGATTTGCTTGTCTCAGGTTTTCCTAGAGAAAGAGCCACATCACTTCCTGCCAATAGAAGGGCAATGCCCAGGGTAAGCAACTCCTCCTATGCACTAGCAGAATGACAGGAGATGACCTTCTGAGAACAGAATTTGAATGCTGGTGCCAATCCTGCTCCTCTCCCCTCCAACTACCACACTCAGAAATTCCTGCTTTTCCCTCCCCTTTCTTCAGCTGCAAGAATCTTGTGCTTTGGGGAGACCTGATTCGTCACCATAAAGGCTGTTATGGCAACCTAGAGGCTGATCCCAACTCCTCCCAGGTAAAAACCTCTGGACGTTATTCCTAAATTTGTCTGCTTCATGCTGGAAACCCTGTTTACTATATTGTGTTAGAGCAAGGGATTTACACCCCGTTATCCATGTTCTGTATAAGCTTTTTCTCTTTACGCTCCCCCCGCCCCCAACCAGCTTTCTTTCCTCCTGATCACCAACCATGTGAATCTCTTTGTCTGTTCTAGTTAAACTCTGCTCCCCTTATTTGGCTACATCACATCAAGCATAAGCCCCACCTGTTCCACTCTGATGTGTCGTTCCTTACATGTTACTACCTTTTCTTCCTTGTCTGCTGTAGGAACATTGGACTGACGAGCTGCAACTGTGAAGAAGGAGCCTGTATCTTTGGGGTAGAAAAAAATGGCCAAGACAGACCTTCAGCGCAGCGGAAGAGTGCCTAGGAATTCCAGGCCTTCACGGACCCTTTAATTCTGCCTCTCCCAGCTGGATCTGGGCTCTTTAAACTCCCAGCCTCAGAATCATGTCAACTAATTAATTTTCTTAAGTGGAATTAAATATAAGGACTGTGAATCAGCAGGATATCTATAAAATAAGGCAGGAGACAGGACTACGGGATTCTCTGAGAAAAACAGACACAAGACTGGCAAGATGAATGCATTAGGACAATGAGGCCAATAATGCTACAGGAATTCAAAGCATTGACTGGGAAGAGCAAATCAGAGCCAGAAGAACAAGGAGAGACACCCCATGAAGACTAGTAGAGGGGAAACTATGACCTTCCAGATGTTGGACTACAACTCCCACCATTCCTGACCAGTGGCCTTGCTGGCTGGGGCTGATGGGAGTTGTAGTCCAACACCCTGGAGGGCCACAGGTTCCGCACTACTGACATGGAATGTGGTAAACAGTATGACTATTTTATATCATGCCTATTGGGTGCTAATACAGAACACAGAAAAAGACATACAGTATTTCCTTACCTTAGTCCATAAAGGGACAGTAGGTTCTTGAGACAATAATCACACTTGGCATTTATATGGAATTTTTCTCTACTCAAAACGCTTCACATACATTGACTCAGTAATTCTTACGAGTACGAATCTTAAGCCAGCATTATCCCTATAGTGGAGAGGACTGAGTGAATAGTGGCACACCCAAGACCACTAAGCAAATGAGGTGGAAGTTCAACCAGAGACTTGTAACCTGAGCTATTACAGTATATCAGATAAACTGCTGTGGCAGGAGATTGGATTTACTAATGCTTGAAAGCTGCTTTATAATAGGTCCAGTTTGCACATAACATGATGCCAAATCATGGCTTAGCCCTGAGTAGTGCAGTGGCAGCAGGACTGAGGGAGGAGTGCTGCGGCTGCAATCTTTGGTCCAGGCACATACAGGTTTACTCATGTGAACTAAGCCATGGTGACTCTTTTAAAGACTAGTGGGTCCCATTAAAATGTGATCTTCTCCCAGCATGATTAACGTTCTAGATCTCATAGAGGTTAAAACAAAGCAGCTACGGGGAAGAAAGAGCATGCAAACAACCACCCCTAAAAAAAAATGTTTAAACCACAAATTAGCTATAATGACCATGTCAGCAAGGTCTTAGATCTGCACATGCTCAGCCCTGTACCTATTTTGTTTTTAGAAAAATCCAAGGCTACTCTAAGAAAAGTTGAATTTCCCCTCCTCGCCACCATAAATGATGAATTAAAAAATCTGTGTACTTCTGTTCTGTTGCTTTAATGACTTTTAGGAATCACAAACCATTGCTAGAACAGGACTGTGAGAATCTTGAAAAGCAAGAGGCATCCTTCACAGGGAGCAACAGTGACTATTGGCAGTTTTTATTAGATGTCTTGGTTTGTCAATGTTTGTTTATTTTTTGTATCCTGTAGCCAAAGCTTATTGTAAGTGGCTTTTGAACAATTTTTTTAAAAAAGTGGGAAATAAATTATTAAATAACCAGATGTTGCGTTGATTTTCCATTTTTTGAGGGTTATGTTAAAATGAAAACCACCACCAACAGCCAAATTAGTTACAACTCACATTACTCAGCCAGTAGGGGGCATGGTCACCATCCTGTGTGAGCACCACGTGGGAATCACCGCAGGGCCCTATCAAGGCCTCTATAACAAGAGCTATTACTCAGAACAGGAGGCTGGGATGTTTCCTGTTTCCCCATCCAGTCCTCGCTTTCCAACTTGGGTTGTCCATTGTTCAACCAGCTGCCATACTTACACCTTTAACAGCAGCCTGATGGGCAGAAATTAGCAGTTAATAATGTCATCCTCAAGCTGTGAAACAGTGGTGGCTGGTACCCACTGGGACTGGTGAGGCAGAAGGACCAACAGGAGGTGGAGTCAAAGCCAGAGCCAATGAGAGGCAGAGCCAACTAATTCTAGTTTTGTCCTCTTTCTCTTCCCTGCTAAGTTCTACAAGGGCAACACTGAGACTAAAGAGGAGGAAGCTGACAGCCAGCGGGACCACTCAGACTGGATGTAAGCAGGAAGGAAGCAGGGGGCTGGCTAAGGGCATACTGAGGTTGGTGTGGCAGTGCCCCATTCACCCTAATGGGCCAGCCTCCACTGCTGTGAAGCCTATCGATTTCTGCACATTGAGCCACTGTTTTCCTTGGTCAGTTGGCAACCCAATCTCAAACGCAAGGCTTAGAGTTTATTTCAACCTGGGCTAGGCCATACCCTGTTTCCACTGGGCTCTGTTTCTAATCTTTATGCTAGTCAGCATGCTTCTCTGCTCCTAGAGCATATTTTGCCCTTAAAATGCCTCATACTGTTGCCATGATGCAAACAGTCAGTTTCAGGCATGGATAAGTGTTAAAAATGTACTTCTGACTTGGCAAGGCTTGCACGGGTACAAAGACATTCAGTAGTCCACTCAAAATTAGCAATGTTCCCAGTCCTCCCAGAAGCACCTGTTGGCCTGCGAATGTCATGATGCAGAGCTACCTTCTGCTCCAGGAAATGGTCCAATAAAAAAATTAAATAAATAGATAGAATGCAACCTAGTGCCACCGTTCTGGATCCAACAACAATGAACGACGTTCTTCTCTCTCCAGCGCTCCCTCAATCTCGCCACATTTCATTGAATGACAGAAGCAGTTACAGGTCTTCTTCTCCACCCTGATCAGAGCAGAGACCCCCGAAAGTTGCTTGTCCTCAGACATGATTTGATCATCAGGTTCAAGATGCACACAAGCAACAACCACTCTCGAAGCCACCCCTTTGCAACCGCATAGCCTGCCTTCCAAGTGCAAGCACCCAGCTAGAGCCTCTTCGTCACGCAAACGGGTGGGTACTTCGTCAAGACCTTCCTTGGCTGCAACCAAAGTAGATGATACGTTATCAGAAGGAACAGACAGTCATCCCTTGCCTTGCTTTCTGTCAAGCTGAGCCATAACCGAGGCTGAATTTGAATACCATCCTCCTGGGATTGCATCACTTTGGAATGCAAATGAAGGGAGTGTTTGCTTAAACATGTTTAAACACACACACACACCACTTAACACAGAAAGCTACAACAGGTACATAAGAAGCTGCCTCACACCAGATCAGATTGTTTGTCTATCTAGCCTGCTCTAGTCTGACTGGGAGCAGCTCTGCAGGGTCTTTGGCAGACAGTCTTTCCTATCACCTGCTGCATGATCCTTTTTAAGTGGAGATTCCAGTGATTGAACCTGGGACCTTCTGCATGCAACACATGCACTCTATGCCAGCGCTAGTTTTTCCCCTTATTAAGTCAGAGAGAAGGCTAAGCCAGCTATTTTCAGTAGGACTGAGTCAAAAGTTTCTCAGAAAACAATATTTTTGTTTCATTTCATCTCTCCTTCCAAAAAAAATTCTGTGAAATGCCACCACCCCCTGCCAGTTCCATACTCACAAATACCATGGGAGGCCATTTTCAATCAGCCCTAGTTTTCAGCGTGGTTTGGGTAACTGGCCTTTCAGATGTGAAGTCTGGTGCAGGTTTGCTGTCTCAAGGGCAAGCCAGTGCCCATCTGGTATGGTTAGATTTGCATCACACCAGGGATGCCCTCCCCCCTGAAAACAACTAATTTCCTTCTCCTTGTGCCTGAAGCCCACAGGAGCTGCTTAGTTATATGCATCCTTATTCCATGAAGTTTTAATCCTTGGCAACAACCCTACTGCAGCAGCAACAAACAAACCAGGCCTTTATATTGACCCTCAGCAAGTCCTCGGGGAAGGTGAGTTGTGCCTTGTGGCTGTTTCTTTTCTTCTTTTTTAGACTCCCCTTCAGTCATCATTCATGGGACACTTCGAAAGGGACTACATTTCAAATTCCACCTTTATTTTAATGAAAGGTGGGACAGATATGCTTTAAATAAATACAAGTCTGTGATGCTTTGCATTCAATCACTTAAAACCAATGAAAAGTCTTAATTGATTGTTAATCAAACAAACCATGGCTTGTTTCTACAAAGTTTATTTTGTTTTCACACTGCTCTTGCCTTGTGCCTTCGTAGTTTAGTGTCTGGGTTGGGGGGTGGCCAAATAAACCATGGCTAAGGAAAGGCACTGGGTTTGCAAGTTAACTCCACAGTTAAAAGCAAACCAGTGTTTGTAAGCCACAACAGATCATTGTTTGTTGGCAGTAAACAAATCATAGTTAAGCTGTTGGGCAGGATTCGGACAAACCATGGCTTTATAAACCATTGCTTAGCATTATGTGTGAATCAGGCCACTGTGTTCGATGCTGCTTACTTCCAGATAGTTTTGCACAGCCTTGGCTGCAATCCTATGAACACTTACCTGGGAGTAAGGCCCATTCAATGCCTTAGGACTTACTTCTTGGATGATAATACCTAGAGTTAGAGCTATTTTAATAATTATTAATCTCTGCAGTATTGTTACATATTTATATTCCTAAATTATTATTATTTTTTGTACTTATTGTTTTAATGCTTCTCCTATGTTTCTCTTTTTTTGTGTGCATGCAAAAAGCCTAGTTGGCTGTTGCGTAATAAACTGAACTGAACTTCTGAGTAAGCAGGCATAGGACTGTCCTGCAAAGTTCTTTAATCAGCCAACAGCCCACATCTCTCTTTGGCTTCTAAAGATTTCCTCAGGCATTGCTCATACAATCTCTCTTTCAAGAGAAGCTACAGCCAAGTTTCGCTGCTGTAGTAGAGGCTGCTTGGCAGATCCAGTGAAGATTCCCTCCACCCACCCACCTTTCTGAATCCACCTCACTCCTTCCAAAGATTAAAACTTGAGCATAACTTCCAAAACAGCCAAGAGCCAAAATGGTTTTTTCAGGCTACCCTCTTCATGCTTCCCCTTCTATTTACACCCCCCCATCTAACAGTGGGTTCCCCCAGCCTCACCACATGCTGCCTATGCCAAAGCCAGAACCAGCAGGAGATGAACGGAGCAACTCCTACCATGAGTGACGTCTCTGGTGGTTCACAACATGTGAGCGCCGCGTGAATCTCTTTCCACAATAAGCGCATTGGTGGGGCTTCTCCCCAGAGTGAACGAGGAGGTGCTTTGTGAGGGTTGTGTTCCTGTTGAAGCTGTTCCCACATTCTGGGCACTGGTACGGTTTCTCGCCTGTGTGGATCCTTTCATGCCTAATGAGGTCCCACTTCTTGCGGAATCTTTTCCCACACTCTTTACACAGGTGCCGTTTCGCTTCCGGGTCGGTAAGGACTCCCCTGAGCCCCCTGTCCTTGATCACCCGAACGGACAGACACCCCCCCTTCTGCTGCCTTCCCAAGCCACGCTCACTCCCAAGTGATCTTCTAGGGTCAACTTTTGGGAAAACAGCCTCTCCAAATCCTCCTTGGGATCTCCTCCCTTGTTCCTCCACCAGAGACTCTCCCTGGTGCATCTCCTTGGCCACTGCTTTGCTTGCAAAGTTGCTTTCTGTTGGGAGAAAAGGAGAGGGCGTTGGGAAGGGATCAGTGCTCCACGCTTTGCATGCAGATGATCTCAGGATCAATATGTGGCATCTCTGGGTAAATTAAAAAAAGAAAAAAGGATCAAGTAGAGGTGATGGGAATAACCTCTACTTGAGATCTTGAAGCGCTGCTGCCAGCCAGCATAGACAATACTGGGCTAAACAGACAAATAGTTTATCCTGGGATATCCATTTTCCCGTGTTCCTGTTTTAATTGTGCTCTCGATAGAGCAAGTGAGGACTTTGTGGTCTATGGTGCCTTTAAGTAATCTGTGCTTCAGTGCTCCAAAGTTTGTGGAAAGGTTTTCTACTATGGACTGGTGACTCATTTGAACTTTGAAGATTGCTTCTTGCGGAAGTCTTCTATTTTGGCTCCATGTGTGTTCCTAAAATTATAGATTTTGGCCACTGGCCACCTGAACAGCTCACTATTATCACCAGTATTGAGAAACTGCAGGATTGGTATTGCACTTGTTATTGTCCTCATATATAGGCTTCTGAAGGTCATCTATATCAGCCTTCCCCAACTTCCCCAACATCTTCCTTCAGATGTTTTAGACAACAACTCCCATCATCCCTGACCACTGGCCATGCTAACTGGGACTGATGGGAGTTGTAGTCCAAAACACCTGGGGGACACTAGGTATGCTTTAAACTTAAGATCATCTTCACTGATGCTTCTCCAAGTGCCTCCACCTAATGAGGCAAAGCAAATCCCTAAGGGGACAGCCTTTTCAGTGGTAGTCTTTTTGGTACCAGATGAAGGTAACACCACCTGTATTTAACACCAAACAACCATTTCTACATTTAAATAAAATTAAAAATCCTTCTTACAGCTGTGGCATGTTATCTGATGTTAATCACTTACAGTATCCCCCCCCTTTTCACAATATTCACTGCTAACTCAGAACAGGGAGGCTGATGGTGCGACATGAAGTATCAGCCATTGGAGAGTTAGCCTTGACCCTACCAATAGCATCTGCTTCCTAGGCCTGAAGATCACTGAATAATTTGTATGGAGAGATGCCATTGACTGTATCTGGCATCTCATGACTAGTATGACAGAAGTCCTTGGTTGACACATTTTACATCCTTATTCTAGGTAAGGCTGGCAACCTGTGGCCTGGGTGTGTGTGTATGCACCTGTCAATCTCATTTTATGCAGCTGTCCTTGCCTCCAGACAATGCTCCATTCTTCCACCTAGTCAGAGTTTCTTCCTTCCTGTTAGTCTCCTCACTTTTAAAAAAGTTTCCCTCTTTTTTTTCTATACAGTTTCAGAACAATTGGAAGGGGCAGTATTTTTTTTAAAAAATAATAAATTGAAAAAACAACACCAGTTGTCTCCAGCCATCATCAGCAATGGCTCCACCCATCAAAGGCACGTGACCCCGACAGATTAACTCCCATGGAAATATAGCCCTTCCCCTTCATAGTCTCATCGATTTCGTTCTTTCAGTTTTCCTTTGCACTTGCTTATCATTAGAACGACTGCTGATTACTCTCCAGAGCAAGTCACATTTTTGCTCGGAAAAGCTACATAAATGAAAATGGATCATATAACTAGATTCATAATATGTTACATGTTGGCTATACCCATACAGCCAGTGGCAAGCCACAATCTGTTGAGCTTTCTTTTGTTAAAAGGTAAGTCACACCTAGGGATGGGAGAGAGATTCGATTCAGTTCGCCTTTAAAGCAGAATCCATCAAATTCACATTTTCTGAAACAGTAGAACTGAAACGTATCCTTCAAAATTTGCATATCCAAATTTTGCAATGTAGTTCTCCAGCCCAACAATGTTTACAAAAATGCATGTTTTAGGGGAAAGTGTGCATAAAATGAATACATTAGTGAAAATAGTATACAAAAATGCATTGTGAAATTTGATTTTAGACTGATGTTTTTGTATTATATTGTATTTTATTGTATCTATGTTCACCGCCCAGAGAGCTATTGCTAGTCGGGCGGTATATAAGTTTTAAAAATAAATAAATAAAAATAAATTATATTAAGAGAAGTTATTTGCAAAAATATGTACATTAGTCAAATGGCAGACAAAATGTGTTTATTAGGAGAATTTCACTCTAAAATGCTGAAGAATTTTCATGAGGATTTTTTAAAAAGAATACTACAAATTGTTGCAAAAATATGGAGATCTGAATTTAACATTAGAAAAATGGGAAACTGAGAGAAGTGAAATTGACAGATCCTTCCATCCTTACTCTCATCTAGAGCATACATAAAACATTCTTTATACCACTTTACTAATCATGTCTTCCTCCAAAGAATCTTGGGAACTGGAGTTTAAGGGTGCTGCATCTCGGGGACCTAATCTTGCAACCCCACCCTCACACACACACATCAAAAAAATTCCTCTGATGCACCTCCTTGTTACCTTGCAAGCTGCTATCCTCATCAACTTGTTTGGTCTCCCTGCGAAGATGTCTCTGTGTTGAGTCTGACAGATCTACAATGGGGGAGTTTACAATCACCATCTCAATTGGCACTGTTATCTGAAATGAACAAAATGGAGGCACATAGTCAAGACAATTGAGTTTGGCTGGCACAGAAACTGATGCTGAGAAGCGTTCATATTTAAAGTTTCTAGCCCTTATGGATGCACAAAGATAAGCTTCAGTTGATGAAATATTTAGCCAGAGAGAGAGAGAGAGAGCGAGAGAGCATGCAAGATTCCCTGTGGTTAACTGATAAGATTTCCCATGCAAATGTTGGCAGTGACCATATGTCTGATATTACTACAGTTTACAACACGTGATCAATAAGTGGTACCAGCTAGGGAATGTAGAGATTACATGGAGCTTTCTTAATAAAAGCAGAAACACTGGGCCGGTGAAGGTTGTGTAATGGACAGATATAGAAGGAAATCAGAAAAGAAAAGAACTGCAGTTGCTGTGCCTCCACAGGATAGCAGTTTATGATGCAATCACAACAGCTAGTATGGATGGAGTTCGTTGACAAGCTCCTCCCACAATTCTGTGGGAAGCATAACCTGCACATTTTCAGATGAAACCTACATCCTACAATGAACATGGCAATGGTGTCGCGCGGTGCTGCGAAGAGGTAGAGCTTGACGTTCAGAGTGCACAGAGATACATCAGCACACATTTCTATGCTAGTTTGTTCAGCGTGTCCCGCCCATGTTGGCCACATGTTGTTATAAATGGGCTACAGTAAATTCTTAATTGGTCTCTTGACCACCCCAGTTTGTTAAGGGTGCTGCTTTTAGATATCTATACTGCTTTTAGAGAGGGCTAAGCAAAGATTTCAGTATTGTTACAGATTTTTTAAAAACACTACATGTATTTAGAATAATATGGTATCTGTGAGGACAGTCCTGATAAAAATCAAGACAACTTGCATCCCAGATAGGCTATTGCATCTTATTTTTTACATAGCTCCTTGACTACCTATGAAAAGCCCATTAGATACATAGTGAAGTAACACTATTATTTCTGCCATTAGACTTCTCTAAATCCCCAGAAACGATCAGGACTGAAAAGGTTCCATACCTGTTGGGCCCATCTCTCAGTCTCCTGCTGTTCCTGCAAGAACTGCTCAGCCAGAGCCACAGCCCGGTCACAAGTCTCGGGTCCACGTTCTCTAATCCAATCTTGCATTTCCTGCGGCAGGATTACCAGGAACTGCTCCAAGATTAGCAGGTCCAAGATCTGCTCCTTGGTCTTGCTCTCGGGCCTCAGCCAACGATGACAAAGATCCTGTAGTTGCCGGCATGCCCCTCGTGGCCCTTCAGTATCCTGGTAACAGAAATGCCGAAACCCTTGGCGATGTGACTCTGTGGCCATGTAGCTGTCTAGCCTCAAAATGGCCACCTTCACCTTCCCATAGTCGCCCTTGTCTTTTGCATCAAGACTGAAATAGGCCTGCTGGGCTTGCCCATTGAGAACAGGCACAAGCCGAGCCACCCACTCTTCCCTAGGCCACTGAGAAGCATCAGCCACTCGCTCAAAGGTGGTCAGGTAGGCCTCAGTGTTGCCCCCTTGAGTCAAAGGAGGCAACTGTAGATTGTCCTGTACTGGGGTGGCCACGGCAGTCGGCACCACCTCTAGCACCCTTTGCCACTGGCAGTCCCAGCTCTGAAGTGGCTCCTCTGCCAGCTCCTGCTTCACCCTTTCCGCAGATACTCCTCTCACTAACTCCTCAGCAGTCCCAGACAGGGTTATGCAAGTGAATTTTCCATCTCTTTCTGCTGCGGTGCTCTCTGCTTGGCTCTGAGCCTCTATTTTCACTTGAACCTGCAACGGGAATCCCAGGTCTGCCATTTCTCCTGGAGCAGCCGCCATTTTGTGCATGTGCGTCCTGCTGTGTGGCCACTTTCTTTCTCCAAGGACCGTCACAGTTGTAGCCTCCTCTCTGTTTCAGTCTCTTGCACTGAACAGAAATACTCAAGCTCTTGGCTTGGCCTGTGGTTAGAGCAATTTATGGCGAGGCAGTGAAGGCATGGTCCTGTCAGATAAAATCAAACTTCTTAGATCAATGGATGCTGCTCATTTTAAGATTACTAACTTTTATTCCCCCCAAACCCATATAACATTCTAGACCCTAGCTCAGGTGTGAGGAAACTTTGGGCCTCCAGATATCACTGAACTACACCTCTCCTCATCCCTGGCCATTGGCCATGCTTGCTGGGGCTGATGGGAGTTGTAGTTCATTATAAGATCATTTAAATAAGATGTAAGCCATATGCAAGGATGCTTTACACACGTAAGTGGATAGCTATGGCAAAGCTGCACTTTGCCCCAGCCAGGCTGATGAAGTAGGCCTAACTACATTTGCTTTGATGCAGCCTGGTGCAATGGCTGCTGATTTATTGATTCATTTATTTGGAATATTTATAAACCGATCAACATCACAAAATATTGTAGAGGTGTACATCAATAGAGCAATAAAAATGAAAAAAGTAAAAAGTAGAGGGTTGTATTCAATGTAGCAACAAGCAAATTGTTCTGTCAGCAGAACATTCTCCCCCTCTCCTCCCCCGTGTGCCCCTATATCTGTTCTGGGTTTTTCCCTAACCCTCTGGAGCAGATTTGGAGACACTGTAAGGCAGATGCAGGGGAGGGGGAAGGAGAGGAGGAAAGTCCTTTACATTATTTAGTTGAATACCACCCAGGAAAAAAAGCTGAAAAACAAAAGTTATTGCCAACAAATAACTCATCTTTCTGGAAAAGCCAGTAAAAATAAAATTATTGTTAGCATCAGACAAGATGTGTACAATGTTGGCACCTCTCTAACTTCAAAGGGAGCAGTTCTGAGAAGAGGAAGGAGTCAAATAATAGGTATCCCCCCATGTGAGTCAATGAATTGCTTCTGCCTCATCCTTTTCTCTAAGGCAGTCAGGCCTGATCTGCACATGCAGTAGGAATGCGGCGGAAGAACAGACTGTACCCTTCAGACTTGGATTGAGGGAATCGCATCTTCACTGCCCCATTACCTGAGAAACTCCCTGCAATAAGAAAACGAGCACAACAGGGAGAGCGAACTAGGTTAAAACCTTTCTTCCTGAGAGGTGCTAATTTTGGACTTTGCAGGAATCACGTGTCCATGTTTCAACAAGGGGGATAACTAAAAACGGCACCCTCCACCTACAGTCTTATGTAGCACAGCCCCCTGAGCCGTGCCAAAAATTCTCCCACTTCATTCTGAGGCACGTATAGGCCAGCCTGAATCTACGTAAAGGAGTAAAGTAATCCATGCTAACTGATCTCCAAAGACAGGAAGAAAGCGTGTGCGTTTGGAAGCGTGCAAGCAACAGGCCAAGTTCAGGAGAGGAGCCCCCAACATCAGCACTCCCTCAGACCCCCGCCCCCCAAAATCCAAGGAGCGAAAACTCTAGATGTGAAGGGGACCACGTGGCCCTCGAAAGGAGGAAATGATCTCTTCCTACCTTCTGCGTCCCTCCTTGCAGCTTCTCTCCACCCACATTAGGAACGCGCACTGCGCAGCTGCTGCTGCTCCTTGCTGCGGCGGGGGGGGAGATCAAAAGCCACATTCTGTTCTTTCACCACTTTGGGCGGAACGGGAAAATGCAATAGCATTTTGCATCCCTTTTTTGGATATTTTAAAGCCTCTCTAGGATCACAGGTGGGATTTTGATTTTTTAACCCTTTGAATGTTTCAGCATCACGTGAACAACTTCCAACCTGAGCTAGCCTGTGATTAAAAACAGCAAAGAGTCTTGGAGTTAGGGGTAAGGCATATCTGTCAATTTTTTTTCTCTCTTATCCAGTCTGAAGTTCGGTTGTCTGCAGTTCCACATCAGTCTGCAATTAAACAAAAAAAGTCCTCATGAAAACTCATCAGCTTTTTAATGCGAGTTTCTCCTCATATACACATCTTTGCGTGCAGTTTTGCCTCATCTACACATATTTGGAAAAGCAATTTTCCCTAATACAATGCATTTTTGTATGTTATTTTCCCTTATACAATGTATTTTTTTATATTATGCATGTTTATGCACATTTTATCCTAGTATATGCATTTTGGTATGCACCACTTGACTGGAGGCCTGCACTGCAAAATACAGATAAGTGCAAATTTCAAAGGATGGCTGTGTTTTGGTTCACATATTCTTTCAGAAAGTGCAGATTAGCTAGGTTTGCCTTTAAATGCAATCTGAATCAAATCCCCCCCCCATAACGACTGACAAATTTATTATAGCATGATAAACTTTTGTGGACTTTAATCCACTTCATCAGATACAAAATTATTTAAATTAGGATGACCAGTTATGCATTCCCCTGGGGCAAAAAAGATTTGCATCACCGAAAAAGAGGATACCAGTTTGCACAAAATTTGCATATGGTCGTTTTTATGTATTTTATGTGTTAGTTGTTATGTGCCTTCAAGTCAATTACGACTTATGGCGACCCTATGAATCAGTGACTTCCAAGAGCATCTGTCTTGAACAGATCTTGTAAGTTCAGGTCTCTCTGGCTTCCTTTATGGAATCAATCCATCACTTGTTTGGCCTTCCTCTTTTTCTACTCCTTTCTGTTTTCCCCAGCATTATTGTCTTTTCTAGTGAATCATGTCTTCTCATGATGTGTCCAAAGTATGATAACCTCAGTTGTATCATTTTAGCTTCTAGCGACAGCTCTGGTTTAATTTGTTCTAACACCTAATTATTGGTCGTTTTCCCAGTCCATGGTATGCGCAAAGCTGTCTTCCAACACCACATTTCAAATGTGATGATTTTTCTCTTACCCGCTTTTTTCACTGTCCAACTTTCACATCCATACATAGAGATCAGGAATACCATGGTCACTCTAAATGATCCTGACTTTGGTGTTCAGTGATACGTCTTTGCATTTCAGGACCTTTTCTAGTTCTCTCATAGCTGCCCTCCCCAGTCCTAGCCTTCTTCTGATATTTTTATGTATAGATGCACATTTTGAAAAAATTACTATTATTTCAGGAATTACTATAATTTAATGTAATTTAAATAAAAATATAATACATTTGACCATAGTGTCCCCACAATGACTTGTGTACCTGTTCAGTCTGATGACCAGGTGCTGCTAATTGTTGATGGGCAACTTCAAGGCTCCTCCTCTTTATTTATTTATTTAATAAATTTATATCCTGCTGTTCCTTCCAGAAGGAGCCCAGACTTCATCTGGACAGCCCTCAAATAGAGGACACCTTGAAATAGGAGATTCGCTTCTGATAGCCCTTCAAAACAGAGGATTCTCCTCTGTAAAAAAGGACACATGGCTGACCTACTTTGAAGAACCAGGCTGGAAGTAATATGATACAACAAAGAAAGGGCTCTCTGATGGCACATGATGGTCTTTCCCCTCAGTCCTCCTGAAAAACTGCACCCTGTCCCCATGTCCAGGGACTGCAGAACGTCCTTCCGGGAGAGGTAGATAGGGCTCCATGACGTTTTAGGGCCTGATGCAATGGTGGCTGCTGATGCCCATTGGAACTGGTAGGGTAGATGGCAGGGAACCAAGGCTGCTTTCAAACATGGGGCTGATTACATTAGTTTAACGGATTAAAATGGTAGCGCTTCTGTCCTGATTTCTAAAATTCTTTTCACACTGCAGTACCTGTTGCGTTAAGGAACAGTAGCTATTTCAGTGGATAAACCACAATTTCGTGCAAATGTCTTTCACTTGGCTGCAATGAACAACATCTTGTTTTTGTCCCTCACCCATTATACACATGCGCACTGTAGTTCCCCACTGTGTAGGAGGTCTAATATCTCATCCTGTCACCATGTGACCTCTCTCCTTTTAGCATCTGACTTTTTTTTTTAGTTGTATAGACACAGGGGTGTATGTGGGAAATGCTGCTGGTACCCATGCCTTTGCTGGAATACCGGTACAATTTTCATCAGACAAAAACAACCAGCGCACCTAAAAGGTGGGAATGCACTGCATGCTGGGATACCTGTCATCTGAGCGGCTGCAGCTAGGGAAAAACTGCCTTGATTTTCCAGGTTCCTAGACTTGCAAATAGATTATTTCTGGTATTATTTATCACAAAAATTAGCACTAAACTTTTACTATATCCCACAAGGTTTCTGGAACTAGCTTGTACTTTGTGTGAAAGATCAAATATAATGTGCAAATTACAAGGTAAGAAATCATCAGAATAACAGAATAAAGTGCAGTGTGAAAGCATCCTAACAGTAGGGGCAGCTGGAACCACAGCCAATGACAGGCAGAGCCAATTCATCCTAGTTTTGTCTCTGTCCTCCTTCTCCTCCCTGCTGAATTCTACCCTGGCAACACTGAGATTAAGGAAGAGGAGGCTGACAGGTAGTGCCGCCCCCTGGACTGGTTGTAAGTAAGAAGACAGGTGGGTGGGACCTGGCTGAGAGCAGATTGAGGTTGGTGGGGCAGTGCCTCATTTGCTCTAATGAACCAGCCGCCACTGCCCTAATGTGCCATTTTTGAAATTAAATGCTGCCCTGCCTCCTTTTACAAACTTTCTGAAGGCACAAGCGTAACCAAATAATTTTTAAAATAAAGCTTATATTACAGGGGGACAACCTGCGGCTCCCAACCTCATTTTAGGTGACCCCCGATGCCTCCTAAAGCTGTCTCATTCTTCCATCCCAGCATAGTTCCTTCCTTCCTGTTCATTTCTTCCTTCCCCCCCCCGTTTCTAAACATCTTTCCCTCTCCCCTCTTTTAATGTAGTTTCAGAACAACTGGAAGGTGCAGAATTCTATTTGATTTTTGAAAGATTATTAAAAAAACACTTTTTCCTAATTGTGTGTCTTGGGGGAAATACCCCCACCCCCCTAGCTGAGAACAAGTTGATAGGCTTCTGCTCTGTGCACTACACTAAAGTCAGAAAGAAATTACTTTCAGTTGCTTTCTAGAACAGTAGCTGATCTGTTGCACTATTTTTTATATATTTATTTGAGGGTAACCCCATCAGGGGCTTACATCTGAGTATTATTAATATTATTATTATTATCATAATTTATATCCCTCCCAAAGGCAGCCCAGGGCAGCAAACAGATGATAAAGCACTAAAAACATCTTAAAAACAAAACCACCTGCATGGGATTGAGAATTCTAATCTGAGGTAGCCATGATGAAACCTGAGGCAAAATTGTTAATCCAGAAGTTCAGCAAAATTCAATTAATCCTGAATCAGTTAATCCAGATTTGTCTCTGACTCTGCTCATCATCCGCTCTGGCTCTGCCCACAATTGGCATGTGTGGTCCCTGAGCTAATGTGGTCCTCAGCAGAAAAAAAAAGGTTGCCTACCCCTGGCTAATGCCTTCTGATGCTACTTCTGTACCACTGTTAACTACGTATGTAGCTATCTTATACCGAGTAAGAGCATTGGTTCCTCTACTAGCCTAGCTTTGCTTACTCTGATTGATACAAAGTACTCCATTCCTCTAAATGGCCATGTAAACTGGTGTATTATTATAATCACATCATGTCATATCATTCATTTATTGAAAACATTTTCTACCCCACTCTTTAGCCAAAAAGTCTCCCAGAGTGCCTTGCAAGATCAGTAGTAAGACAGTCCTCGACTTCAGACTTAACAACCCGAAGGAGAGCCCTGCTGCTGATCAGGCCAGGCTCATCTAGTCCGGTATTCTATTCTTAAAAAATGAAAATGTACTGCCTTCAAATCAATTCAGACTTACGGCGACCCTATGAATAGGGTTTTCATGAGGCTGAGAGGCAGTGACTGGCCCAAGGTCACCCAGTGAGCTTCATGGCTATGTGGAGATTCAAACTCTGGTCTCCCAGGTCATAGTCCAACACCTTAACCACTACACCACACTGGCTCTCAGTGGCCAATCAGATGCCTTTGAGAAGCGCACAAGACATGACAGATAAGGAAAAAGAAGGGCAACAGGAAGAACAAAGCAAGTGTAGGCACTAGTTCTTAAAGTTGGGAATGTAGAAACATCGGAAGCTGCCTTATACTAAGTCCATACCGTTGATCCATCTAGCTCAGTACTGTCTACACTGACTGGCAGCGGCTCTGCAGGGTTTTGGGCAGGAGTCGCTCCCAGCCCTACTTGGAGGTGTCGGAGATTAGAACCTGGGACCTTCTACATGTAAGGCAGATGCTGTACCATTGAGGCAAAGGCAGCTGGTTTTCCAGTAGAGACGATGGAATAGCCCTGGCTTTTTCACCCTCTCGGCTTCACAGCTTAATGGAATTATGGCTGCTGCCAGGACAGTGATGTCCACAAACAGACCACTCTGTGGCTGCAGACTTATACACACTTGCTTGAAGCTTAGCCCCGTGGATAGAGTTACTTCAGTAAACATGCAGCGGATCGGGTTGTAAATGCGGTAACTGCCTTTGAATCAGCAGTGAGGTTTCTCTCCAAATAACATTCACATTCCAGCCCAAGTTAAGAAGTGACACTTGTCAATAATGGACATGATTGAGACAATAATGACAGAAAGTTTCTTAATCTGGTGGGTGCATCAAAAAGTTTATTTCTGTTTTTCATCTCATGTATATAGTGCATTTCACAAATGTTTTATCCATTTAATTTTTCCAAACTCCAAGTGCTTAAAGGCCAAGCTAGACATAAGGATATTCACACATTCAGCCCTTGCACAACTATTTTTTTTAATTATATGGTGCAGACAGGCCTGAGCTGGATTGGGACCATGGCATGGGAGAAGAGGGGCTTTAACCCTTTGCCCCTGCCATGGTCCTTATCCAAATTGGCATGGAGGGGCATGCCCGCTATTGGCACCAAATTTCAAAGTAGTCAAGTTTCAGAAATTGGCATGAAGCATTTTGAGATCAGGGAACGTTACATCAGAACAAGCCCTTTGTCCTTTTACATTCAAATGCTACATAGATGGGATATTTGAAATGCAGGGTTTTTTTACTGGTTTAAGGCTACAATCCTATGCACACTTATCTGGGAGTAAATCCCACTGAATTCAGTGGGTCTTTCTTTTGCAAAAAACGTTTATACATTTACACTGTAAAAGACACCTGAACCTGGCTTGCATCAAGTCAGGCCTTTGGTTCATCTAGCCCAGTACAGTCTACTCTGACTGGCAGCAGCTCTCCAAGGAACTGAATTGGGATCTTCTACATGTAAATTATACATTCCAACCAGTGATGAAGTTAGATAACTTTAGACTCTGGGCTTAGTTGTCTAATGGGGGGGGAGAGGTGGTAATATGTATTACTTCACTTATTTCAAAATGTGGTAAGACAGCCCTGCTGCATTGCGGGTGTCATGGCCCCGTCAGAGGACTCATCAGACAAGGATGACTCGGGAGTAACAGCAGCAGACCCAGAAGCAGCAGACCCAGAAGGAGAAATGGAGGAAACTCCTGAGAACCCAGCTCCTTCTCCCCCTCAGCTGCAGAGCACCCCAGACATAGCTGAAGCCCTTCAGCCAGACGCAGAGAGTGAACAGGATACTCCCCCCTCACCTGCAGAACGTAGACAACAGAAGGTCAGGCAGAAGAGGGGCAGGCCTGTCCACTTAAGGCCAAAACGCTGATGGCTCACACCTGCTGACAAACCTGCTCCTTAAAAGTCAAACCTTGGGTTCAGCTTGTTGCTGACTACAACGTCAGGCGTGACCACTGTGTGTCTTCCTATCCCCTGAACCTTGACTTGGACTGATCTCTCGGCAAACTAGACCCGGACCTTCACTGACGTCTCTTCTGGATTTCTGGCTTGGCACGTAAGCTTTGAACGGCCTCTGCCCTTATCTTGCTTTCTCCTTGCTAGCCTGGCAGATTTATAGCCAAGCTGCCGGCTGAGGACTTACGGCCTGGCAATTACCAAGGAATCTCCAGCCCTGCCTGCACCCCCACCGACACTGCTGTCTCAGTGAAGAGCTGACAGCGGGGCCCTCTTGCTCATTCCGCTGAGTGAGATCCTGGACCTCTGCCCCAAAATCCAGCCCTGGTGGCTCCACTTATTCTATAACTTTAAGCTATAAACCCCCAAAGTGGCAGACTTCTCCATAGAATCGTGGGTGGTGGCCAATTGCCAAGAAAATCCATTACAGTCAGTTGTGACTTCAAAAGAGAAAACTTCCCAAAAATTAGGGGATTGGTAAAAATAAAGTTGAAAGTCAAAGTCCAGAGGGTCAAATAACTCCAAAATGCTTGGGAGATGTTTAAAAACACAATATTAAAAGCTTAATTTGAGTGTATACTGCAGATCAGGAAAGGTACCATCAGGGCCAAAAGGATGTAAGAGGCAAGAAAGCTTCCTTCAAAAAATGGAAGTCTTGTCTGAATGAGGAGAATAAAAAGGAGAATAAAAAGGAATATGAACTCTGGCAAAAGAAATGCAAGACAATAAGGGATGCTAAAAAAGAATTTGAGGAGTACAGTGTTAACGTAAACAACAACAAAATATTATTTAAATATATTCAAAGCAGGAGACCGTCTAGGGAGGTGGTTGGACCCTTGGATGACAAGGAAGTCAAAGGTGTGCTAAAACAGGATAAGAAGATTACACAGAAGGTAAATTAATCATTTGCATCTGTCTTCATAGGGTAGATCCCTGTGCCTGAATTAACTTTTGCAGGAAAGGAGTCTGAGGAACTGAGGCAAATAGTGGTGATGAGAGATGAAGATCTAGGCTTAATAGACAAAATAAAAACTGACAAATTGTCGGGTCTGTATGGCATCCACCCAAGAATTCTCAAAGAACTCAAGTGTGAATTTGCTGATCTTCTAACAAAAATATATAACTTGTCCCTCAGGTGAACCTCCATACCTGAGAACTGGACAGTGGCCAATGTAACATCAGTCTTTAAAATGGGATCCAGGGAGGATCCTGGAAATTACAAGCCGGTTAGTTTAATGTCTGTCCCAGGAAAACTGGTGGAAAGTATTGTTAAAGATAAAATGACCAACCATATGGAAGAGCGAGCCTTGCTGAAGCAGAACTAGCACGGCTTCTCCAAAGGTAAGTCCTGTCTCACTAACCTATTAGAGTCCTATGAGAGTGTCAAAAAGCATATTGTTAGAGATGATCTAGTGGACATAGTGTGCTTGGATTTTCAAAAAGCTTTCAAGGTATCTCACCAAAGATTCCTCAGTAAGCTTAGCAGCTTACTGCTAAGAGAAGTCCTCTTGTGGATCAGGAACTGGCTGGGAAACAGAAAGCAGAGAGTAGGAACAAATGGACAGTTCCTCCAGTGGAGGGATGTAGAAAGAGGAGTCCACTAAGGATCGGTATTGGTTTTTAACTTGTTCATAAATGATCTAGAGTTAGGGGTGAGGAGCAAAGTGGCCAAGTTTGCTGATGATACTAAATTTTCAGGGTTGTTAGAACAAAGAGGGATTGCAAAGAGCTCCAAAAGGACCTCAGCAAACTGAGATAATGAGTGGTAAAATGGTAAATGCAATTCAAGAGTAAAGTTATGCATACTGAAGCAAAATATATATATTAATTTCACATATATGCTCATGGGGTCTGAACTGTTGGTGGCTGATCAGGAAAGAGACCTTGGGTTTGTAGTGGATAGCTCGATGAAGATGTCGACCCAGTGTGCGGGTGACTGTGAAAAAGGCAAATTCCATGCTAGGGATCATTAGGTATTGAAAATAAGGTATTGAAAACAAAACTGGTATCATAATGCCGTTATACAAATCTATGGTGCGGCTGCATTTGGAACATTTTGTACAGTTCTGATCGCCTCATCTCAAAAAGGATATTTTAGAGGTGGAAAAGGTTCAGAAAGGGCAACCAAAATGATGAAGGGGATGGAATGACTCCCCTATGAGGAAAGGTTGCAGATTTGGGGGCTTTTTAGTTTAGAGACGCGGCGTGTCAGAGGGGACATGACAGAAGTGTATAAAAATTATGCATGGCATGGAGAAAGTGGTTAGAGGAAAGTTTTTCTCCCTCTCTCATAACGCTAGAACTTGTGGACATCCCATGAAGCTGAATGTTGGAAGATTCAGGACAGACAAAGGAACGTACTTTTTAACATAGTGCATAGTTAAACTATAGAATTTGCTCCAATAAGAGGCAGCAAGAGGGTAGTTGTCCAGGGTCTTGGGGATTTTTAGAACCCTTACTGTTTTCAGAGCAGGGTCCCAATGTCTCCAGGATCTGATGAGACAATCAACATGCATCCTTGTCCTTTCCTGCTGATTTGAGCCAATCAGAGTGAAAGGAGCTGAGTCAGCCACTGAAAAGACTCTTCTCAGCAGCTAACAATCTCCACTTTCATGCTTATTGGTTCCTAGGGATATCTGTTGTTGAGGGAGAAGGTTTAAAAAGGATCTCATTCTTAACCCAGCAGCAAAAAAGGGGGGCATGGCTGTGACTAACATGAAGGGACACTGCCCTTCTGAATTTGCCACTATGGCAGTGATGGCCACCACCTTGGATGGATTTAAAAGAGGATTAGACAAATTCATGGAGGCTATCGATGGCTACTAGTTATGATGGTTATGCTCTGCCTCCATAGTTGGAGGAGGTATGCTTCTGCGTACCAGTTATTGGAAATTGCAGGGGGCAGAGTGCTCTTGCACTCAGGTCCTGCTTGCAGGCTTCCCATGGGCAACTGGTTGGCCACAGTGTTGTTTTTTACTGTTTAACTGAGTTTGATTCATTTTAACTGTATGTTTAAATGGTTTCAATATTGCAAATAGTCTGGTTTTTAAGGTAGTTTTGTATGTTTGTAACGATATGTATCTATTATATCTGGAAGCCGCCTTGAGTTCCAGTTTTGGAAAAAGGGCAGGATAATAATAAAGATAACAACAACAACAACAATAATAATAAACAGGATGCTGGACTAGATGGATCTTTGTGTAGAATTCATATTGTAATTCAATTTGATACAATATAAGAAATAAAAGAAGCAATAAAAATAGTATTAACAATCAATACGAATACTTAATGTGGATACGCTGCAGACCCCATAAATGAAGTTTGCAGACCACAGTTTGGAACCCCTGAGCTAGATGGATATATAAGGCAGCTTTCCATGTTCCTATGTTCTAGATATGCAGAGGCACCCAACAGCACAAAAAAAGTATGGAAATTTCTCAAATATATATTTGCCCTTTCATTCCCTGTTTGGGATGTATCATCCTCTAGAGCAGCCTTTCCCAACCAGTGTGCCTCCAGATGTTGTTGGACCACAACTCCCATCAGCTTCAGACAGCATTGCCAATGGTCAGGAAAGATGGGAGTTGTGGTCCAACAACATCAGGAGGCACACTGGTTGGGAAAGGCTGCTCTAGAGATACTAAGAGGGGAGATATAAAATTCAACAAAAAATGTGGACAGATATAATCACAAAGATTCATATGCATATAGTGTAATCACTCGGTGCAGAGTCCAATGGACACCTCCATCCAACAGTCACACACCTGGTTGCATGTTCACTACCACAGCTGGCTTAAAAACATAAGGACAGCCCTGCTGCTGGCTCAGGCCAAAGGCCCATGTAGTCCAGCAGTCTGTTCTCACAGTGGCCAACCAGATGCCCATGGTCAAGCCCAGAAGCAAACCTGAGCTGCAAGTGCAAGAGCAACTGTCCCCACCTGTGATTCATAGCAGCTGGTATCCAGAGGTATACTGCCTCTGACAGTGGAGGTAAAACATAGCCATAATGACTAGTAGCTTTCAACAAGGGATTAGCTAAATACATGGAGGAGATACAGTTAAACGTGGCTATTAGACAGAAGAGCAAATCCCAGGTACAGAGATAACAGACTGGTGGTGAAAACAACCAGGAACAGACAAGTATAGATCGGCACTGAAACTCCAGTCCATAACAGTTACACGTGTGTATTATTTGTGCATACCTACGTATCTTCAAATAGGAGGTGCAGACTTTTCTGCTGTGGTGTGAGCTCAGCTATCCCCTCCCTCCTCCGGTACACACATACCAATTTCCAGATCCAACGCTGCCTCCCTCCCCTGCCCCATATTTCAGGTGTTCACTTTGTTTTTGTTTTCCTTAAGAGCTTTGCATATTTTCCTCCTACAACGTTGGCTTGACATGTTATTTGTTTTAGGGCTTTCTTTGTGTTTTTTCCCCCTCCCAACTTTAAAAACTGTCTGGGGGAAAGACTGACAAAGGCTGATGAATCAACCTAGTGCAAAAATCCAGTCTTTGCCTGCAACAGGCTTCCCTTGAACTGGACCTAAGGGAGAAGGACGTATGCCTAAAAAGTGGGATGTGTGATTCAGCATTAGATTTTCCCCTCCAACAGTGTACATCTATGTGTACACTGTGAACCCTAATTCTCTGAAAAGAACCCCCTCCCCAACCCTTCCAATTTACAAAAGAGGACTCTTATTTGCCATGGATAGTGAGTGACCCACCTGTGAATACCAGCCCGGCTGAGACCAACAGGGATTGCTATCTGTGTCACACCTGGCTTGTGAGCCCCCTTGTGGCACCTGCATGGTCACTGCCTGAACAGAGAATACTGAGCCAGGGAGGTCTTTGCTCAGATCCAGCAGGGTAATCCTTCCAGAGCTGGCCTTGTTGGCATGAGGCAGAGCAAGGCGTCCACTCCAGGCAGGTGCTATTAAAGGGCAGCACATTTGCCGTCTTTGATTTTGTTGTTAGTTGTTGCTTTTAAACTATGGGTGGAAACACCTAGACCAGTAGTCAACATGGTGCCCTCCAGGGTTGTTTTTGGACTGCACCACCCATCGTCCTGATGATTGGCTGTACTGGCTGGGGCTTATGGGAGCTGAAGTCCAGCAGCATCTAGACAGCACCGTGTTGGCTATCCCCAGTTTAGACAGTCTCTCAGGCACCAAATATGAGAGCCAATGGGAGGCTCTTCCATTGTTAATAGTAATTGCAGGAGGTGATTCTGATTGGGTCTACAACCGGGGCAAAGGGTTAAAGTGCTCTCCTCCCTCACATCCCACAGGCCTGATCCAGCTTGCCCTCCCCCCTCCCAGTGTGGCTATTTTGCCCACCCCGGCCTGCTGGCTGCATCCCTGGTTCCCTACCATTAGGCATCTTCTCTACGGCTGGGGAACTCCAACTCCCATCAGCCTCAGCCAGCATGGCCAATGCTCAGGGATGATGGGAGTGGTAGTCCAGCAACATCTGGAGGGCCACCAGTTCCCCACCCCTGCTCAATCTTCTAGAATCTTATGTCTCAGAGCAGCTCCGTTGAGCCTTGGAAGAGGCAATCCAGGCTTTTGAGATCCAGTCAGGATTCTGGTCCCGCTTAGTCGCTGTTGTTCTGAAGGAGTCTTTTGCACTGGGCTGCGTCAAACAGCTCTTGGGGGTGGCTCAGAGAGCACGCACGCCCGGAGGGCTTTGGCGGACCCCTGGCGCCTGGGTGCACGCGGCTGTGTTTTATGAGATGGGAGATCTGGCTGAACCTCTGTTCGCAGACCCGGCAAGCGTAGGGCCTCTCCCCTGTGTGCGTGCGCTCGTGCTGCACCAGGGTGGACCTGTCGCTGAAGCGCTTGGGGCACACAGAGCATGGGTAAGGGCGCTCCCCGGTGTGCACCCGCTGGTGGATGGTGAGGTTGGATCCGTGGCGGAAGGCCTTGCTGCACACGCAGCAGCGGAATGGCTTGCTGCCGCTGTGGATCTGGCTGTGCGTCCGGAGGTTGCAGCTCTGGGAGAAGGCCTTCCCGCACTCCGGGCACTGGTAGGGTCGCTCGCCGCTGTGCGTCCGCAAGTGGATGTGCAGGTTGCTCGGGTGCCTGAAGCGCTTCTCGCAGAGCTTGCAGGGGTACGGCTTCTCCTTGGTGTGGACGTAGCGGTGGTGGCGCAGGTCGGCCCTCTGCTTGAATGTTCGCCCGCATTCCAGGCACGTGAGGTCTGAGACGACGGTGGCGCTGAACGGCGGGTGCCACGTGATGATAGGGGTGGTGGCCTCCTGGAGCCTCACCTTGAGGGGCAGCAGCTGCTCCTGCTGGCTCCCCGGCAGCCTTTGGCTCCTCTTCCGAAGAGGCGTCTCATCCAGCAGCAGTGGCTTCTTCTCCAGCTTTGGTGGCTCGTCCAGGGTCTCAGGTTTATTCCTTTGTTTGTGGGGCTCCCATACCAACACCGGCTGCTTCTTTGGCTTCGGCGGCCCGGCCTGTGGCCCTGCCTCCTTCTTGCACTTGCTGGGCTCGCCCTTTGAAATGGTGGCTTCCACTTCCTGCCTTTGAGATGTTTCTGCCTGCATGGGCAGTGGCTGAGGGGGCCACTTTTTCCTGGAAGCAGGCTCCCCTGTTGTTGGCGGCGGCTGCTTCTTCTTTTTGGGGGGTTTGCACCTTGGGGTTGACCCTTGCTTTTTTCTAGGGTGGATTCTGGCTGCGGGCATCCTCTTGTGTTGCTGCTTGGGGGGCTTCAAGGGCAGCTTCTCAGGGTTGGAGAGCTCATGGCCAAATGCTTCCACAGGGCCCGAAGAGCCTTGAGCAGCTTCCAGGGCTGCGGCCTGTTCCTTCACTGTCATCCCAGCCTTCTTTGGAACTTTCCTCTTTTCCGTTACCAGTTCCTTCAAGGTTGGAAGCAGGGTGTTTCCTGCAAAAGAAAGGAGAAAAAGTGGTTGAAGGGAGGGGAAGATGCCCCTTTTTTCTTCCATTGCTTAGCTGAGGAAAACAGAAGATTAAAGCCAGCTTTTTTGGGGGGGGAGGGGGCATTAGATTTCTAGACTGCAAATCCTGGAAACAGGGACCTGCCCTCTCATTCCTTGTAAATCACCATGTACATTGGGGTGGGTAACCATGTTTTTGGACTACGAATCCCATCAGCCCAAGCCAGCATGGCTAATGGTCAGGGATGATGAGAGTTGGAATCCAGCAATATCTGGAGGGGTACCATATCCTGATGGATGTGGATGGCACTACATATACAGTAGTGCAGTGGAGCAGGGGTGGACAGGAGTGAAGCACTGCAGCTTATTTCACAGCCCATACTTTGAGGTCCTCATCAGAGGCCCTTCTTTGGACTCCCCCGCCATCTGAAGTGCAGTGGGTGGCTCCTGGGAAGAGGAGCTTTTCAGTGGTGGCACCCTGGGCTGGAGTAGTTTAATTCTTAATGTGGGGACATTCTGGAGGAAAGGCCCTTGATCCTTTGAAGCCAAGCCTTCCCTTGGTCCACCCTGGCATGCCTGCACACTACCACCAGCTCACCCTCTTTTTGGCCCTACCAACGTCAGAGCTCTGACTTTGGTAAGGAGAAAGGCTGCAGATGTTTCCACAGCAACAGAGGGAGGGGTCTCCAACATCAGATTCCCCTGTTGTGGTCAGAGCTCTTTCTCCACCTTGAGGAAGGGAGATCTGATGCTTCTTGTGGCCCCAACAGATAAACAGCTGACTGAAATGGATAAACCAACTGTATTTTCCTCTAGCAGGGAATGCTTTTAACCGCCGTATAATAAGCAGATCTAGTGACCAACTTAGGTGATCATAGCTACATTTCTCTTCCTCACCTATGAATTGACCCTTTGGAAAATTTCCAGTTATGGCACCTGTAGCATCATCCTTAAAACACAGTTCTCCCCCTTGTTGTATCTGGGTGATGAACTCAGGTTTCTGCACAGGAACCCCTGTGAAAAAGGAATGGAGAAAAAAGAGAAAGATCTGTTAGAGCAAGGCCAACAAGGGTGCTTCCACACAACAACTGAAAGTGCTTTTAGTACTGGTTTAGCATGCAAGGTCACATCCACAGCATACACGTAAAGATGCAAGGTCACATCCACACCATACATATAAAGCACTCTTATACCATTTGAACAGTCATGGCTTTCCCCAAAGAATCATGGGAACTGTAGTTTGTTAAGGGTGCTGAGAATTGTAGCTCTGGGAGAAGTCTCCTAACAATTCCCAGCACCCTTATCAAACTACAGTCATGACCATTAAAGTGCTAAGAATGCTTTAAACGTACGAAGTGGATATGATCCAAGTTTTGCAGATTGTCCATATGACGTCCACATCCCAACGCTATCCATCACTATTTTCTATAAGCCAGATTTACCTTTTTTGGAGGGAAACTGATTTGTGGCAATCAATAATCCAATATAAAAGTGGCTACAGAGCATGTGTAGATGCAATATGGTGCAATGTGACATAATCTTTTTGTGGCTGATTCTTCCAGAGTGTAGTGATGTTGTCAGAGGGTGTTCTCTTTTGCTGCACCCCCTCAGTTCCATTTCATCCCATCCTGAGTATACAGGTTCCTCATTGGTGATATAGAGGGTTCAAGTGAGTGAACCGTGGCACATGCTGCAGGCTCAGGCAACCATCTCCAACCCAAATTTCCTTAGCCCTACTAGTCAATCCAGCACGGAGGAAACAATTTATTTCCGACTGCAAGTACCAAGACAGGTTCAAGGTCCTTGTGTTAATTTACAAAGCCCTGAATAACTTAGCTCCAGGGTACCTTAAGGACTGCTTGAACCCTTATATCCCAGCTTGAACAGATAATCTGCAGGAGTGTCATTGGTCATCCCCTGAGTTGGCGAGGCTCATTTGACGGTAGGAAGAAACTGAGCCTTCAGTGTCGTCGGCCCAGTCCTGTGGAATGCTCTGCCAAGAGAGGTTCACCAGGCACCTTCTGTTTTAACTTTTAAATGTCTGCTGAAAACTCTTCTATGCTGCCAAGCTTTTGCAGGCACTTAAGATAATATTCTGTAATAGTTAGTCAGTAACTTCTGGTTTTAAAATTTTACATGGTTTTTATTGTATATATGCATGATTTTTGTAAACCACTTTCCTTTATAAAAAAATGAATGCTTTATACAAATATTTTTATAAATAATAAATAACAAATAAGTGTTTAAGCACATGGATTCACACAGGAAGTAGGAAGGAGTCAGCCGTATCCTGTCTTGCCATGGAAACCAGAGTGAGGCCTACCAGAGGCCATTCCTCACCCAATGTGGACACATTCTGAAAATTCTGCAGCATGACATCACGATACAGTGCTCTTTGCTCCTCCATTAGCAAGGCCCACTCTTCATTGGAGAACGTCACACAGATGTCTCTGAATGGCACCGGCGGCTTTTGGGGTTGGGAGGGAGGAAACAGGTACATTTAGAAATGGGACGGAAGAAATAAAAAATCCTTCTTGCAGCCTCCTTATATAGAGAAATATTCAAAAGCTCCCCTCAGTATACCTACGGAGCCTGAACAGTGTCCCCAAACATGAAATTCGAGCTATTGTTACTTATTTTATCATTTTATTTCTTTCTTTCTTAAATATGTACCCCACCTTTCCACCAAATGGTGCTCAAGGTAATAAAGAACAATATGAATGCAATTACATAATAAAAGTACCATAAAATAGCAATAAAATACAAAGTAAAATAAAAATAAAACAAAGGCAGGTAAAACATCCCTAAAATCAATAAAAACAATCAGTTAAAACCAATTGCAGCTGCTGCACTAGGCTCCTTTGGGAGGAAGGGTAGGAGATAAATTATAACAATAACATTTATTATTATTACAATCACTACTGTTATGTTTATTATTATTATTATTATTATTATTATTATTTCAAGTCAGCTTCTGGCCCAAAGGCCTGTCTAAATAAAAATGCTTTTGGAGGGCTGCCTTTGTACTTCCAATGTTGGCAGGACAGACAAGAGGGACTACTTCTCCCAAAGTGTCAATGACAGATCTGACAGCTATCTCACACATTACAAAAACCCTACCAGCACTGTGTAGGAAACAGTATGATGATCCTACATATCTAGAAATAGTTGGATGAACTGAAAAAAACCTCACGTGTGTGACAATTTACAAGCACGCAGAATGGTCACAGATTATGGTCTACATGCAAGTACCCATGACATTTCCTACATGCCAAAGTGACTACATGGAACACAAGTAGAAATAATCACTGGAGAGACCATTGCTCAGTGGTAGAGTACATGCTATACATGCAACAGGTCTTGCATTCAATCCTCAGTATCTCCTGTTAAAAAGATGTTAGCAGATGATGGGTCTGCCCAAGATCCTGCATAGTTGTTTCCAGCCAAAGCAGAGAATACTTGGTTAGATGGACAAATGCTTTGACCTGGTATAAGGCAGTTTATGGCAACTTATGTGACCATGAAAGAACCACGTGATAATCCTGAAAACCGGCAAACAGAAATGGTCAAATGGGAAGTCCCAAATGTTGCAAAATACAAGTCCTGATTGGGTCAATACTAATATCACATGGCTTCTGTCTATTATGAGCCAGGAAACAATTTATCCAGGAAAACCTGATGAAAATAAATAGCAGTCCTCAAGTGTGCTCAATACAGACCAATGCTTAATCAATGTGCATTTGAATGTATCAGGTAAAAAAAAAGACAACAGCTAGCCAATGTGGCATATGATGGATCAAGAAATCTTTAACAGCCAGGTGGCTTCCTGCCTTCAACTCATTTTTGTATTAGGTGGAAGGGGAACCTGTGGTCCTCCAAGACGTTGTTGGACTGAGGCTTCCAATGGCCAGGCAGAGGATGATGGGAGTTGTAGTCCATCAACGCCTAGATTCCCCTTCCCTGGTGTACACTCATTTTAGGTACCTAGACTTCAATAACACCTACCCACCCTGCCGTAAAGGCTGGTGAATAAACTAAGAGACCATTTCCAGTATGAAGCATCCTCCCCTTTGCCTCTCCGATCCCTCTCACCTGATTTCCCAGATGGAAGCCTTCAGCAAGATCCACTGCCTGGGTGCATGTCTCAGGGCAATATCCCCTGACCCACGTTTGCATTTCCAGCGGCAGAATGCTCAGGAACTGCTCCAGGACCAGCAGCTCCAAGATCTGCTCCTGGGTGTTCTTGTCCGGCTTCAGCCAACGCCGTCCAAGTGCCCGGAGCTTCCGGCATGCTTCTCGGGGGCCCTTGGCCTCCTGGTATTGGAATTGCCTGAAGCACTGGCGTTGTGTCTCTGCGGTGATGCCGTACCGATGCAGGATGCTCTCCTTCACCACATCATAGTCTCGAGCTAAGTTGCATTCCGAGACGCTGCAGGCCAGGAAAGCTTTGCCACTCAGACGAGGCTTCAGCCTGGCCACCCACTCTTCCCTGGGCCAGCGGTAAGCACAGGCTGCCCACTCAAAGGCCTCCAGGTATGCTTCGATATCATCCTCTAAGTGGAGCTGAAGCACCCACGTGTTTTTCAGTGAAAGAGACAAAGTTGGCATGACTTCGCCTGGCACACGCTCTTCAGAGGCCCCAGCTGGCACTGAACTCTTCAGAGGACTGTTGGCTTCTTTGGGCTGCAGCTTTTCACTGCTCACGGTGCTTGGCAAGTCCTGGGTGCCCACTGCCTGCAATACGTGCTGCCAGGCATCCTCCCAGCACTGGGGTGTCGTCCTGGTGTGCCTCTGCTGAGGTGCCATTTGGCAGAGCAGCTCTTCAATGGTTCTGTATTGCACCACACTGGGCACCTTAGCTGACTTTGAGGCTTTGTCAGCCTCCTTGGCAGCAGGGTCTGTCTCATTTGGCATGGCAAGTGTGAAAGTGGTGTCCACCTTGCTGGCCATTGCCTTCGACTGTCCAACCCTGTGCCTTGCAGCTTATAAAGTCCCTTTCTAGTGAGGTTGCTGGGCTGCACCCAGTTGCTAAACTTATGCTGGCACAATGTATATTGATACAAAGTTGGCTGTGAGTCACTCTTGCCGACAGAGGGACCAATGGGATCCTGCAATGTTCTTGTCTGAAGGAGAGATGCTTCCAAATTCAGTCCTTCCAGGCAGAGAGAGTGCAAAGAAAAGAAAAAAGGTTTAATCTACAGAGAAAAGTTGATTTTGGTCAAACTTTAAACAAGTTCCTAACTAACACTGATAGCACTTGAGCAATAGAAATGGTCATAGTATAATTTTCTTCCTTAGAGCAGGGAAAGATTGTAGAGATAGCTGTTGGGAAACTTGCAGGAGAGGAGTGGGGAACCTTTGCCTCCCCCATTGCTAAACTACAACTCCCATCAGCCCCTGCAAGGATGGCCAATGAGCAGGGATGGTGGGGGTTATAATTCAGCAACATCTGGAGGGCCAAAGGTTCTCTACACCTGCTGTGGGATGACAGGACTGTTAGATTGACTAATCCACTAGGATGTCTCCTAATTCTATGAGCTTTTTTGCAAGTGAGGGAAAAAACGCTGTTTAAATCTGGAATGAGTCATTTGCAAGGGATCTGAACTTGGAACTCCCAGATCCAGCAATCAATTTGTTTAATTATGGCATTATTCTTACATTGTATTTATTATTTTTGTTTATTATATTTATATCCCACCTTTCCTCCAAAGAGCTCAAGCTGGCGTACATAGTTCTCCTCCCTCTCTATTATTTATTTATTTATTTATTGCATTTATATACCACCCCATAGCCAAAGCTCTCTGGGTGGTTTACAACAATTAAAAACATTATAACCTCACAACAACCCTGTGAGGTAGGTTAACCCTGTGAGGTAGGCTGAAAGACTATTCTTTATTTGTTTGTTAGATTTATATCCCGCCCTTCCTCCCAGTAGGAGCCGGGGCTGCAAACAAAAGCACTAAAAACACTTAAAAACATCATAAAAACAGACTTTAAAATATATTCAAACAAAATATATTTAAAAATATTTTTTAAAAACTCAGACTGGGATAAGGTCTCTACTTAAAAGGCTTGTAGAAAGAGGAAAGTCTTCAAAAGGCGCCGAAAAGATAAGAGATGGCGCCTGCCTAATATTTAAGGAGAGGGAATTCCACAGGGTAGGTGCTGCCACACTAAAGGCTTGTTTCCTATGTTGTGCAGAACGGACCTCCTGATAAGATGGTATCTGCAGGAGGCCCTCACCTGCAGAGGGCAGTGATTGACTGGGTATATAAGGGATAAGATGGTCTTTCAGGTATCCTGGTCCCAAGCTGTATAGGGCTTTGTACACCAAAACTAGAACGTTGAACATAGCCGGGTAGCTAATAGGTAGCCAGTGCAATTATTTCATCATTCTTTCAGAGTATGACTGGCTCAAGGTCACCCAGCAAGCTTCATGGGTGAGTTGGTGATTGAAACCTAGTCTCCCAGGTCCTAGTCCAACACTCTAACCCAGCCTTTCCCAGTGGCTGAGGCTGATGGGAATTGTGGTCCAACAACATCTGGAGGCACACCGGTTGGGAAAGGCTGCTCTATCCACTACACCAACTGAAATATTAATTTATTATTGTTAATATTTATACTGTGTAGTACTGTATTACATATACTGCAGTTACAGAGGCAACAACATAGGCAGATCCCTGCTCTCAATGAGTTTATAATCGGAAAGAAGGGAAAGGGGCACACCCTTATGCATCAGTCAGAAGGCACAAGCCAATGGAATGACAGCCCTAGTTTGTTTCTTTTTTCTGGCTGTGGGTTGTTTTTAAATTACAGAAATCTGGCATGTCATCTTTCAAGGGTGGGGTGGAGGATTATCAGACGTAGGATCAGATATGCAAAAGGAAAGTGGCAGAACAGACACTGACAGCCAGGAGTTACTTAGAACAATCCCGGTTCCAGGTTGAATTGAGACTTCAATTAACTCTTAAGGTTCTGCGTTTCAGAAAAGTGCAGGAGGAAAACAGTCTGATATGTTCTGCTTTGCCACAAGTCAGCTAGGAAAGATCCCTCTTAATTTGTTGTCCTCCTCATCATCTTAGTCTCTCCTTATTTTGTGGTCTTTATTTCTGTCCTGAGACTGAATGCCCTGATGCTTAGATTTGGGGAAGTCTTCTCTTTATTTGTTTAAGGATCTTCCTCCCCTTTTCCCCCAGGAGATAACCAAAGAAGAACTGTTCTAATTCAGCCTCTTCTTCTTGAACATCGAATCTGCCTTATACTGAACCAGACCATTGGTCTATCTAGCCGAATATTGTCTACACTGATTGGCAGCAGCTCTTCAGGGTTGCAGGCAGAAGTCCTCCTCGGTCCTCTCTGGACCACATTAGCCACACGAAAAGGTGAGACCCATACCCAGTGAGATTCATACCCAAATATATCACCAGCTTTTTTGATCTGAGTCCTGCTCCATTCAATGCTAATGCAGGCACACATACTCAAAACACTCAGACAACTGACGACCTGCCTGCCCAGCCTTTTTCAGCTCACATGCCCACTGTACACCACCCACTGTTTTTTTGGGGGGGCAACCAGCCCCACAACATCTCCTTTAATATAAGCACCATGCACATTGCACCCACTTGTTCAGCTGTTCCTCCGTACATATCTATACCCATAAATGCTAAATAAATACTCAGCTTGCTTTCCGCACTCACAGAGCTCCTCCACCACCTTTCCACCAATTAGTATTCATGTGCTTTGACCTGTTTCTTTCTCAGATCTCTGGCAAAACCCTATGCTAAACTCGCTCCCTGCACGTTGCCACCCCACAAGTACACGTAAGACTTTTCCCTACAGCACAGTTCAGAAATGCATGTCTATGCCTCCTGAAACATTTACCTTTCATTTCACCCAAAAATCACACAGAGCCATTCCCCTCCCCCATCCACAGTCCTGCACCTTTAGGCTCTCCTGCCACCTTTCCTGCGGCTTCCCTTCTTTTGGCTTCTGCCCCTTTGGTCTCGCTCTTTTCCCACAGTCCTACTTGCTTAGACAGGCAGATCCTGTTTTTCAACTGTCCAATCAGGGGCATCTGGAGGAGGTTATTATGAACCTTCAGAATGGGTAGGCTGGGAAGCCTGTCACTCTGAAACATACAAGGCAACACATTATGCCATCCTCTCTCTCTCTCTCTCTCTCTCCCGACAGTTCAGTCTTACTCAGTTAAACCCACAGATCTTTTATTGACAGCACAGTCCTGCCACCTAAGTAGAATAGGACACATACATGGTTCACATTGCACACAGCCACACACATCTCTCAACGTTCCTGTTCAGTTCGCTCACCCAGAAATGGAACTGAACTCTCTTTTTTGTTTTGCTTTTCAAGTTCAGTGTTTGTCAATCCATGGTTTGTCTTCCATCCCAGATTTTTGATCGGAGAACATTACTGTAGAATGCGAAAGGGACGGTCCTCCCTTCCTCCTGCCAATCATGGAGATTAATGATAGGGAGGCGGCCAGTGCTTTTTTCGGAGTTCAGAGGCACATCAACTTTAGTTCCTAATCATGTTTACTTACCTCTTTTTTGAATGCTCATGCAGAGAAGTGGGAACTAGAGAGTCACTTCAGCATCATATTAATTTGTATGTATTGCCATGAGGGTGCCATCATTTTATGATTGCCATGTGGGTGCTATATTTGACAGTGTTATGCACCCCAAGAATGCTTTGGGACAGACATGATTCAATACCATCTCACAGAGGACATTCTCCTGGATGTGTGGAGGTATGATTTTTGGGGGGATGATGTACACCCCAATTCCTTTTTCATTTTTATGTATGATTGGCATGAGGGTGTCATATATCTTGTGCCCAAGAAAAGCTTTGGGTCAGACACAATTCAATGTCCTCTCAGAGAGGGCATTTGCCTGGATGTGTGCAAATTTCTGATGATTCAAAATTTATTTTGGGGTGTGCACCCCTAGTTCCTTATTTGTTTCTACATATTTTTGACTAAGATTGGCATGGGAGACATTTGACAATGTCTTGCACCCCAATAAAGCTTTAAGCTGGAGGTGAATGAATGCCACCTCGCAGAGCACACTGTCCTGGGTGTATGGGTGTATGATTTGTGGTGGCCCAGTGCTTATTATGGAGTGGATACCCCAGTTCACTATTTTTATTGTCATTTGATGTCACCACACATTCATGAACATTGTACAAACATGAACATTTTGACTTCATAAAAGTATTGTGCCCCTTCAAGGGGACAATCCTTCAGTCATGGAGATATATGAAATGGGGTATTCCAAAGCTTGCGTTGTGATTCAGGGGCATATAAACTTTAGTTCGTTTTAAAGTTTTCTGGATTGAGTTGTGTTTCAAAATGTAGTGCAAATAAAGAATTGTCAGTTCTGCATGGCTCAGAACATAGGGCCTGTCAGGAGAAGGAATTGGGAACACAGAATCCTCTTTAGAGGGGATTACTCCTAAACTGCAGTGTGTGTTATTTGCATTAATAGAGGATGCCTCCTTCCTGCCCTTTCTGGCATGCCTCTGTCCATCCCTCTACTTCCTCTTTAGGAAGCAGGATTCTAGGATTTCACCACTTGGTTTCACTGCAAAGGATATTGATTTTGGAGGAAATGTGATAAAAGTACTTCGTATAGTTACAGAGTCCTGTGGCATCTTAAAGAAAAAGATACATTATACTTGCATATAAATAAAGCAAATATTACAAAGATACCATCAATCCTCATCACTCTCTCATCAATAGGAAACTGTCTTTTAGTGTTGCCCCTGGAACTTCTCACCACTTGGAAAAATGGGGATGTAGCAATTGACATCTAAAGAGAAACTAGCATTTTCTGTGTCATGTCAGAAAAGCTCGTAATCAATTACAACAAATCTAAGATCTTAGTATGCACTCGCAAAAGGCTTAAACACTGCTGGCTACTAAATAACCACCTGATTGAACAAGTTCCCTCCTTTAGATATTTGGGAATCATTTTTCATTCCTCTGGTTCTTGGAAATCCCACCTAAGTAACGCCGCCGAAAATGCCCAGAGAAGTATTAGGGCGCTACTTGCGTTCTTCTTCTCTAACATCCCCTCGGCAATGCTGGTGTTCAATACCAGAGTGGTGCCCCAACTTCTATATGGCACTCAGCTTTGTTCCCAGGGTAATTATGCCCCTCTGGAATGTGCACAATCCAAATTTATTAGGAGCATTCTTGGTTTGCCTAGCTGTGTGCCAAATCTTGTGTTACGTCGGGAAGTAGATGCTTTGTTGGACTAGACGAGGGCCTGGGTTTACAGGTTAAATATGTGGCTAAAGCTGATTTTTTCTCCTTTGGGGCTTGCTCCATTAACCCTCACCGACACTTATCAGTCTAGGTGGAAACTTGCGGTGAATTCCAAATTGCTTTCCCTTGGCTTTTCCCGGACAGCCGTATTACAACTTGGCTACTTTAAGGCCAAATAACTCATTTTGCAGCGTATCAGGGATATTGAGCTCCAACACAATCTGAGCCTTCTGGCAGCATTCCCCAATATTTGGGCTAGTGCAAAAGCACCTGCGCCTGCGGTCTACTTAACTAGTCTGAGTATCCCTAAGTATAGAAAGGCATTTACTCTCGCAAGATTTAATGTACTCCCCTCAGCACTACTTGAGGAGAGATACAAGAGAGTGCCCTATACAGAACGGGTTTGTATCTGTGACTCTGGAGCAGTTGAAGCGGTAGAGCATGTTCTATTACACTGCTCTCTCTATTCTGATCTCCGCACTACGTTTATCTGCCCGTGCCTTCTTAAAAGACCCAGAATTTTAGGAGAAAACCTGGTGCACTTTTTACTCGACGACCGCGACCCATTGATCATGGACATGGTGGCGAAATTTTGTGTTGTGGCCATGGCTCGTAGAAAGATTTTGGTTCAATTATTTTAATTTCTGATATAACTATTTTTAATATGTTGTACCTGGTTTGAAAAAGTGTATTTTATGACTGCGCCTTTTATGCTTTGTGTTTGCTGGTCTTGGACCGAAATAAATTTATTATTATTATTATTCTGTGTCGTGTGTGAACATGCAGCACACTTTTCTGAAACTCCCCTCTCCACAAAAAAATTGCATTGTTCATGTGAATTCATTTTCATTGAGATGCTGAAGGGAGTTCTTACAAAGTTTTATAATGGAGTCGTTCAGTGAAGGAAGGCAACAGAGAAAGGAGTTTATTTTCCTAATTATTTTATTCACAATACATTTATTTATTTATTAAATTGAAATCCCATCCTTCCTCCTAAAGGAATACTGCTGGTTAGCAAAGTCCTCTTGGCTGTTTACAAAAGTTATGAATCAATAAAATACAAAAATGCAATCAAATAACACCAAGACAAATGTTATTAATGATGATGTATTAATGACTTAGGTTTCTTTTGAAATAAATGTTTACATCGTCATTTACATGTATATTTGTATGATGAATCATGATCACATCAAATTAGAGTGGCTCACTCCCAGCTAACAGCTAGGGCTGAAAAAATTAGCATAGCAATAGGAATAGTATTGTAAGGTGAATGATTTCCATGCTTTTAAACAAATCTTGGAAAGGCACTGGGAAAACATTAGCTTTTAAAGCTACAATTATTCCTGTATATATATATTATTTTAGTGGCATATAGTGCTATCTGATAGGCAGAAATTATACACGTTTTTAATAAATTCAGTTTCTATTTTGTTATCAGTTTTGATTCATAGGGAGCACTGCATGTTTACTTAGTACTAAAGCTTATTTGCCAGTTGTGCCCATTTGTCAAAATATTGCCATCTGTGATCATGCAAATACTTAAAAAAACTTTTTTCATCATGAGATTACATAAACGTTTCATTAATTATGACATAAACAACAACTACAACTTGTACTGTACAGAAAATATGTTTACTTTGTATCTTTTTCTTTTGTCTCCCAGAGGAATAGGATAATGACTTTTTCCTGTGTCTTTAGTACCCTGATGTGGAGACATAACGTGCGTTCCCATCTATTTATCTTCAGCCACGAAAAGTTACATTTCTGTGGGTCAGGATGGCAACATCAGAAGGATGATGCGTATACAGTACTCCAATACAGGTTGTAACTTTTTACTTGGCTTGGAGTAAGAGGTTGTATGTGCAGGAGGTAAGTTACGAATGCTAGAAACCTAGAGGACTAGCACCTCTACTGGAATGCAAAAGGTTAATCCGGGGGCGGGGTTAAGAGCTGCGGAACTTCCTGTTTAAAACTTCCCTTTAATTCGCGGGCTGTGGAGTTAGAACTGCATGCTGGGAATTTGATTTATGTGTGTGTTGGGGATCAAGCTTCAAAACGCGCAGAGAAGTCTTGGTAGGAACTGGAAAATATTTCTTTGGATTAGAAAGGAGAGGAAAAATAATGGCTCAGTTCCATTTAAACTGCTAGACTAAACGTGCATGTTTACTTCTTTGCACATGTATTCTGCATTTTAAAACATTTTGTCGGTTTCAGTCTCTGTCATGAACGAAATCGGGTGGTGGTGGTGGTGGTGGTAAGGGTTTTAATGGTGGGCGAAGTGGGGAATATGAAAGGTTTGTGAGCCTGCCCGGAAAAAAGGGGTGGGGATGGGGGGAGAATGCTACCCGGAAAGAGAAGCACCACAATCCAAACTGAGGACCGCAGGAACACACCCGAGTTGCAAAAGAGAGCGTGTGAACTCTGGGGAAACAGTCTCTAAACCCGCTCCTGATTTACTTATGGGGTTAAGATTAGGGTGACTTGGAGTCTTAATATCTCCTTTTGGTTTTATCCCAGGAATAAGTGATTGCAAAAGTATAGCACGAAAAAGGTGCAGAAAATGGTAGTCCAAATATTCTGGGGTTGTTAATGCGGGAAGGACCAAGCTAATTACAAAAAAAATGTCGAGGGACGGGAGTAACAGTATGTGCAACTAAGGCTGTGAGCACACTAGTCGCCTACAGCAAAGTGTTTCCATTGGCCACACCTGGAGGGGTAACCGGTTGATCTGCCCATCAGTTGCGAAATCTGTTTGAAGCTGTTACAGTACTGTTTTGCTGGTTCCAAGGCGTCTCCACCTCTGTTTTCTGAAAGCAGGGGCATACAATGCGAGTCAAATCTTGCCCCTTCTTACTGTAAGGCTGTAAACACACTACTCACCAGATCAAAGTGTTTCCATTAGCCACAACTGGAGCAGGAATGGTGGATCAGTTGCGAAATCTCTTTGAAGCTGAACGTAAAAAAAACCCTTAAGCTGCCCCCACCAAATTTTACAGTAAAAATGGGTGCGGGTTGACTAGCATCGTGTGCCCCCATTTTTAGAAGAGAGAGGTGGAGATGAGCTGGGACTGACAGAATAATGAGTGTGTTTCTATCCTAAAATCTAGTGGGCTCCATGAGAGGGTTTTTTTTTTACAGCTTCACACTGGATTGTGCAACTGATCAGCAGATCAGTCTGTTGCTCCTCCAGGTGTGGCCAATGGAAACCTTTGCTGTAGGCTACTAGTGTGCTCACAGCCTGAATTTAAAAAAAACTGCACTTGAGCTGATCCCACCAGGTTTTAGAGTAAAAAGGGGTGGGGGTTGACTAGCATGGTATGCCCCGGTTTTCAAAAAAGAGAGGTGAAGATGCACTGGAACTGGCAGAACGTGTGTCACTACCCTAAGTGGGAGAGTCGGGAAATCAGACAGGAGAAAGCCAGTGACCCAGAGGAACGACACAGATCAAGGGAACACACCTCAAGTAGAAGTGGCTCAGTATACACAGCCACAAGGAATTAGTGCAGGAGAGCTAGGGCAGGAGAAAGCATATTTATTTTGTATAAATAAAAGCTGTAAACACACTAGTCACCAGATCAAAGCGTTTCCATTAGGCACACCTGGAGGGGGAATGAGATGATTTGCCAACCAGTTGCAAAATCTCTTTGAAGCAGATTAAAAAAAAGAAAACAACTCATGCTGATCCCACCAAGTTTTACAGTAAAAAGGGGCGGGATTTGACTAGCATTATGTGCCCCCATTCTCAGCAGAGAGAGATGGAGACACACTGGAACTGGCAGAACAGTGAGTGTGTTTCTACCCAATCACTTGAGGGCAGGCATGGACACCCTGTGGCCCTCCAGACATTGCTACACTACAACTCCCATTGGCCCTGATCATTGACTGTGCTGGCAAGGGGTGATAGAAGTTGGAGCCCAACAACATCTGGAGGGTTTCAGGCTCCCCACCACTGTTTTACGGGTTTTTGTTCATTACGTTTGACTGTTTATAAAGATTTTCTTTTCATTTGTAATTATTAATGGTAAGTTTTTCGACAACTACTGTCTCTTCCATCATTCTTAAGTTTAAAAAAAAATATACCTGAACCTACCTTCTCTGGGGCATGCAACTAATGCATCTGTACTGTTCAGTTTCTGACCACACATGGAGAAGGAGAAGAAAGCCCGCGTTGATGCATTTCAGGAGTTTCCTGGCTTGCGGCTGCAGGCACAAGCTAGTCAGGCCATCGCAGGGTGGAACGGAGCAAACCCCAACGCAAGTGGCAATTCCAAAGGGGGGTTAATTCTTCAGCCCCAACAAGTGTTAGGTGAGGAGCTGAACACACAATAAATTGGTAGATAAATGGTGAGAGTCGGGCCTTCCATGCTGCATTGTTCTCATGAGTAAATTCACTTGGTGTCTAGACCCACGACACACTAAAAGGGCAAAATTTTCCATTCTTTCAAAGCTTGCTTGCGATTGGTGGGATGATTTTTTTAAAAAAAAAAAACTATTTTTAATTAATTGGATGGTTTTGATTACGTTATATTAAATGTTATTTAAAAGTACCCTGATTTAAAAAGAAACCTAAGCTTAGCATTACAAAATAGAATCCATGAGCCTCGGGCATATTGTGCAAAGGCTGCTTTTCTGTGTTCATGAACAAACTGGGACAAAAATACCTGGTTTCTGAGGACACGCATTATAGATATGACACAACAGCCAGGTATTGCATTTATTATTGTGAAAATCATGAATATTTAGACTTGTTAACCAGACAGCATTGAGATTTAATTTTCAGTTCATTGAGAAACACTATCCTGCCTGGCAACCATCTACCAGTCCTTGTTTCTGGAAAGTTGTTATTAATAATGATAAATTTATTACCCACCCTTCACCAGTGCATAGGGCAGGTCACAACAATATAGAATATGTTATTAAAATAGTTTAAAACTGTTACGGCTGCAATCCTCTACTTACCTTGGAATAAGTTCCATTTGTCTCAGTGAGTAGATACCGTATGTATGGGATTGCACTGGCAGTTTTCAAGTTGGCAGCCTTGCTTAGTGTGCTTGCACATGTAAAGAGAGAACCAGACAGAAATCTGTCATTATACTTTTGTTCCTGCCTTCAGACATGCATAAATTTTGTAGTTCAAAAGGCTTGGCCAAAAGGTGAAGTTTATGCTCTGAGGTACTTTTAATTAGTTACATACCAACACGTTTTAATTGTTGTAGCAGCCAATTAGTATGCATGCTTGTTCAGGAAATGTATGAATTAAAAAACCAGAAACTTTATTTAAATCGGTCAGCCTTGATGATTAAATGGGTGGGGGTTCTAATATGTAGAAACTGAAGGAGAAGAGGGGGTGATGGCTATTCTGGATTAATTATTCCAGAGTAAAAGGGTGTGATCTTGTGTGTGAGTACAATGAGGAAA